>NW_010191888.1:5617-23182 GCF_000695765.1 Mesitornis unicolor
AGAGTAAGAGGCCAGTGTTCCCAGGCATCAATAACATAGCTGATTCGTTTTTCTGTTTCAGATCTGGTCATATGAATGTGCAGTACCAACCACATCTAGTTTCAGTACCTTCAGAAATGAAAGCAGAGATTTCTTGTCCAGTTCACTGTACAACAGTGTGGTGTTTAACCCTTCTTTCAGTTAACACCATCAGCCACACAATTCTATCCATACTCTAGCAAAAATCTTTTACATAACCATGCCTGCTATGCTTAACACCATATAAGACCTTAGTTGCTGGAACAATAAATCCCAAAAGTCTCTGACTGAGTTTCCACTTCTGAAACCTGAATATTGAAATCAGTTCTTTTTTTGTTTTTGATTATTCCTGGACTGAAAAGGCAGATGCAGGTGAAGGATTCCTAGCCAAACAGTAGAGACCATAAAAGTGATCAGAAAGGCATTTCTTAATTATGTCCGTATCCTCAAAAATTAAAATGAAAACCAATATTCCTCAACAATACAGATCTTGCTTGACAGTCAAGCCACACCGTAATTCCCTCAGTTCAACTGAAACTTCATGTTTTCAGCTTATCTGTGGGCAATGGAATTTTTCCCCCATCATAAGAGGTCAGGGTGTATTTTCTCTCCTCATAATCTGGCTCTCAACCAGCAAAAAGACTTGAAGAGGAGAAACTAATCCTATAACAGAACTAAGACTTAGTAGAGAGGAGTAGAGAGTCTAGAGGCAAAAAGAAGGCTGGATGAAGCTTGAGGAAGGGCAGAGCATAAAATTTAAATGAGGGACAGGCCAGTAAGAGTAATGGCAGCTAACACCTGCACCTGTATGAGTTGCCACTGTTCTGGATCAAATTATGTCACAGGCAAAACCCATTTTGAACATGGCTGTGGTTCACTAAAGATCTCTGATAGAAAACAAGAGACTGCTTGAGAGAGATGTTCCAAAGAGGGTGTGTGTAGGTGATGCTCTTATGTTGTAGGTTGTCCTGCAGTCTTCCTATAAGTACATGGAAAATTCACCTTTCATCCAGTCCAACTGGCTTTAGTTCTGTTCACAACTCTCTGTGCTTGGCCATCCAGCCAGTTTTTAACCCAATGAAGAGTAAACCTGTTTAAGCCATGAGCCGTCAGCTTCTCTAGGAAAATGCTATGGGAGATGATGTCAAAGGCTTTACTGAAGTCCAGGTAGACACATTCACAGCCTTTCCCTCATCCATTAGGCAGGTCACCTGGTCATAGAAGATCAGGTTGGTCAGGCAGAACCTGCCTTTCATGAACCCATGCTGCCTGCGCCTGATCCTCTGGCTGTCCTGCATGTGCCCTGTGAGTGCACTCAAGATGAACCACTCCATAATCTTCCCTGGCACTGAGGTCAGGCTAATGGGCCTGTATCTGTTCCCCAGATCCTCTTTCTGATCCTTCTTGTAGACAGTCATCACACTGACAAACCTCCAGTCATCTAGGACCTCCTCAGTTAGCCAGGACTGCTGATAAGTGATGGAGAGTGGTTATGGTGACATGCAAATTATTTTCATAAACTGACCCACTAAATAGTTTGCATGATACGACACACATACAGTGGCATGAACTTGGCAGATACAGAAAATGTTTCAGGAATATTCCTTTGCATTTAAGAGATACATAATTCGAACAAAGACAGCTAATCTATCATTTCCAAGCACTTGTCCAGAACCCCTTGCAGCATGAGATTTCCATGTTTTGAGATTTCTATGGTTGGAGCTACAAACTGTGTTGATATTTTTTGCAAGCTTTCCTAATTCTGGATAGGATTTCAGTTCACCAGCATATTTTGTAAGCACAGTACCTCATTGTGAAGACTTTCTAGATTTGAGTCTCCACATTCCAGCTACCTTGAACTCTACAGTAGTGCTGAATACCTCATAAAGCATCTTAGTAGCTTAAACAATTTCTAGAGCTTCTCTCTCTGATTTACAGTTCACCTGTTCAGGGTCATCTGATCAATAGAACAAGCAGACAAAGACTTTCAAAATAAGAATAATCACTACTTACTTTAGAAAGCAAAAGAGATACTCAGATCTAAGTAAAACAACAAACACTGATATTGCCAGCCTTCATTTTCTCACCAGTCATGATGCTCGAGATTCATAGCTGTGTCACTGCAGGTTTTCACATCACTTCTGCTGAGCTGAACTCTTCCAACATGCCTTCTTTTGGAAATACTGCTATTCCTTGACATCTGTGTCAAGTAGCCTTATGTTCTGTTCCCTTTTAAGTGGAGTCCTTTTGTATCTACTACTCTTTGTGTTTCTAAATATGTGTACTAAAATTTTAATAACTTTAATACATTTTCAATTACTTTGATTCCCCGTCCTAGGGAATCCCTAGTACACCTTTACTCCCATGTACCTCTTCCCTAGCTTGTGAAACAGTTCAGTCAAGCTCAGATAACTAAGATCCCAAATTCTTGCAACTGATTACTGTCGTATGACATTGTTATCACTTATATCTGGATGCTTTTTGTTTAAAATATTCTAAATGCTGGCATAAGCAATTTGGCGCCAGGTCAAAACAGAGACTTCATTTGGTCTCTGGCCAAGAAATTAGTTTCCTGGGTTGTCTGAACAAATCTGTTCAGCTGCATTTTAGTTACACCTAAAACTCTTCTATTGTAACAAAATTTTAAGCTACCTCATGAAATACCATAGAAATCATCAGCTGTGAAAATGAAATTGAAAACAAAAGGTCAAAAGGGGAAATCAGGTTAAGAAATTATGCATGTAAAATAAAGTGAGGTGTACTTCAGGAATGTTGAGTAATCACAGCTCTATCTAGAATTTTTAAGAATAAAAGCTGCTCACTGGAGGCTTTATAAAGATATGGCTGCTAAACCATACTTGTTTAAAGTTAGGCATATGATTTCATTGGCAGTATTTTTAAGATTAGGATAAATTTTCTTCCTTTACTTGCTTAACTTCTCAACTTGTGATTCTGTTGATGTAATAATTTTCTTAATTGTTCAACTAAAACCCATAGGTTTCAAAAACCCATAAGACTTAGAATATCTTTAAAAGCAGGAGAAAAGAAAGAACTAACTTTTTTTTCCTATATCATAGAGAAAAAAACCTTATTGCTCCTTTTTTTCCTGTTTCTGATCCCTGTTAGCTAAAACCATATAAATCTCCATTGTCAATCAGCTGCAGCAATAAAAGAATTTATTCTGCCCTCTCCCATTCTGAAGAATGAGATGTGGCATTCAAGACCAAATACAGAACATCTTCCTTTTCAATTTTCTCTAAAGATTAAAAAGGAAATCAATAAATCCTCGAGACACAAATAACTCAAATTAATTAAAATCACAATAACTACCATCATACCTGCTCTGTATTCTATTTTCTATTTCTGTAAATGTTTGAAAGTTTTGTTGTTTAGATACTTTTTACATTTGATATCTGTTCACTTCTGTATTAGGTATTCTTCCTTGCTTGTCTGGCTCTCTCTTCGGGGATGCACATGTAGTCTTATAAACGTACATCAGGCCTTTATTGATCTAAACTGTATAAAATCTTGTATGCATATGTACATACAGCTTATAACCACCTAAACAAAGCTGCCAAATGTTAACCTATTGACTTCGCTACGTGCATGTGCTTATGCATGACTTTTAAACATATGGTAGTACACAATTATGAAATTATATTAGTCACTTAGATACCTTGGTAGACTGTCATGCTTCCAGTGGATAAAAGCACTAGCAAGTGGACTTTCAGTTAAAATCTTTTCTAATGTACTTTCTCAGGTGAAACATTAGCACTAGATTATGCATCTGCATTTAGAACCACAGTTAACCAGTGATCTACATAATTTATCTTTTGATGGGGGGCCTCTGATATAGCAACAAAT
The DNA here is from genome assembly GCF_000695765.1 of Mesitornis unicolor. Classification (NCBI taxonomy): domain Eukaryota; kingdom Metazoa; phylum Chordata; class Aves; order Mesitornithiformes; family Mesitornithidae; genus Mesitornis; species Mesitornis unicolor. The sequence goes on from NW_010191888.1 coordinate 9,500, forward strand.
ACAAATGTTAAGATAATAGGAGTTAAATTGTTAGTTAATCATGATGACCTTCAGAACTAAATCTGAAATAGAATTTGGAGACTGAACCCTCAGAAGTTAAAACGTCTGCAGTGAGAGAGACAGAGGAGACTTGTCTAACTCCTGTATGAAATTAATTTTATATTGTATTTTCATACAAGTAATGTTCTTGTTTTGTTTATTCATTTAGTTAGATATTTTCTATGGCAATTCACTGTGATGTGATCTCTAACTCACTTAGGTTACAACGTTCTTTTACATCGTGTGTACTTAAGTCTGTCCCTTACTGAAGTATCTTGAATCATAAGAATCTTAAGTTAGCATTCACAAGCCAGGTATAGATAAACATGTACCTATATACTTTTTCTGATATGTAAAATATCTCTAAAAGTGTAACATGATAGAGTTACACATATTTCAGATGTGCCGACTTCAGAAAAACAGAAGGAAATGCTTTGAAAAAAAATATGAAAAGCTGTGTTGGGCCATTTGCACATTTACTAGCATTTTTGTATTCTCTCATCTTAAGACAAAGAACAATGTCCACAGTGAAAATCAGATTTGATGTGTAACTCAAGAGGAATATTAAGATGTTTCTGCTAATTTATGTGAAAGAGACTACCTACCAGAGTAATTTTAAGGGGTTTCTTTTCTTAACAGCTTTGCAATTCTAGCACAATAATGGTACAATTCCAATAAACTCAATAAAAGCACACAGAGCAAACTCATTAAGCTACCTGAACAACACCAGGAAAGTTAGAAACAGATGCGATAAACTGTCCACAATAAAAACCTAACTAAACGTACTTAAGTTCATATAAAAAGATAGTAGCATTTTGCTTACATGTAATATCTATTTTTCTCTGCTACAGCAACAATAACAAGTACATCTTTGAGTCTCCCCCAGTGGAATAAGTATTGTTGTATTACGGGTGGGAATCTTAGAGAGGAAAAGATTTAGTAGCTTTTCCAAAATACTGATATCAATTTTGAAACTTACAACTTAATTAGGATTTTTCAGTTTCTAAGTCTGAGATTTTTATACTATACCACAGAACTTGCTCTTGTTTGATAGATGCGTACATTCTGTGCTCCAAACTTAGCTACAACTCATATTCCTCTCTGGAGGAACTTACAACTAAGATGGCATTTTAAGAATGTGCTGCTTGTGCCTATATGTTGAGATTTGCATTTACTTGCTGTCCTGAGACATCATACTGTTGAATGCCATCTTGCTTCATTCTCACCTTACAGCTGAGACTTACAGGTACTTCTTGATGAGCTGCATTGCCATTCATACAAAAATTACACCTTTCATTTGTGTTTTCTACCAGTTTTTTTTTCCAATCCTACTTACATAGATTCCTCTGGTGAAATTCCACTCAGGTAGAATTTATTTTGGGCTGTTAAAAGTCCTATTCACATTTATGTGTTGCCATATAAAATAATAAAAACAGCAAAGCAGCTGAAACCCAACTCAGCATTTGAAATGTGAACACTGTAGACCTTCACTTTGCTATTATCCATATTGCTAAGTCCCTATAAATGACTTATGACAATTACTTTTTAATGTGCATACTAAATATCTGGCCAGTTCTATGAAAACCCGAGAGATCAGAAAAGCTGTGAGGGACCCATTACAGTCTCTTCTGTAAATAGTACAAAGTTAATAGGGTAGTTCATAAATATTTTTAAACATTCTGATCGTGTCTTAAATAGAGAAACTAAAACAGTTCCAAAGGAACCATTCCATCCTCAGACAGGAAAAAAAAGTGTATTTTTAAATTTTCTATAAGGCATACAGTCGCCTTAAAAAAAGGAAAAACAAAGCTAATAAATTACATTTTAGAACTTTATTTAAAGACACTCATGGAGACACTTAGGCTGACAAAACTCAGGAAATTCAAATGTGGAAGTAGAAACATAAATGTAAGAGGGGTGTAATTCATGTCATTATACCTGTTTGAAACAATTTGTGTGAGTTAAGGATAGAGTGCCTGCATAAACTTTGAATTTATTGGCTTTTGTTGCTTTAAATCAGACTCTTCACATTATTTAAACATAGTTTTTGTATTTAATATTCAGAGCGATAGAACACATACATTTGGCTACAGACAGATACATAATTCATGTTTGTAGGAAGCATACCTTATAACACTTAAGTGGTTTATTAAACTTGTTTCATCTGATATGGTATAAATTCTGTAATTGACAGCAAGTCATAGGCAGATCCTACATCTATCATATTTAAGATTACCTTATGTTATAGAAACTACTCTGCTTTGGCCTCTCAAGGGCCTTTTTTTTTTTTCCTGGAGAGAAAATATATGAAATATGTTAATGTTGTTTAAAAATGACTTAAACCTGAACTCCTACATGAAATTAGTTTAGTGGACTCAGATTAGTCCCTAGCAGACAGTTGAGTGTATCAGGAAAACTATCGCACATAACTTGGCACAAGTCTGTAGGATCAGCAGGCTCTAATCTAAAGAGGCCTGGCCATGAGTCTAGAGAGGCTGAATGACCTCTTATTTTAGGGACCATGAACTCCTGAAGTCAGGAAGGAGGTCATAATTTGCAGGGAGGTTATTTCCGTATTCCTTGCTCCCTCTGAAGTTTATAGTTCATACTAGAATTATATGAAATTACCCAACCTATTTGATGATCATGGATCAGAAGAAGAAAGTTAAGAGGACTGACTCTCTCAGAGAGTAGATTCCACTCAGACATGCTGACACTAGAATTTTGCTTCAAGTCTTCTATCATTTCTGTTATCTGTGTAACTTACCAAAATGGACTGGGGAGAGTCTTAGGGTGGAGCAGATTATGACTAGATTGTGGTGTTACAAGCCTTATGGTGTCCAACATTTCTCTTTTTATCTGCCTCATATTGGATTGAAATGCTAATAGCCAGCAATAATTTGTTTGGCTATTTGCTCCTGCTGTTGTCTATTGATGACTATATAGTGATATTGTTGTACAGAAGTTCTAATGCTAAACACAACATCTCTAAAATATGTATATGGGTCAGAGTGACTGAAGTATCATAAGGACTATGATATTTTTTAAAGAATGGACAAGGGAAGATTATCAAGTGTGTGAATAATGTCTAGTATATTTGCTTCAACTGCTGTTACTTGTTTGTTTCTTTTGTAGTCATGTTGCACTAGCCTGGAATAATGATGATTTAAGAAAAGTTTTTCTCAAACTTCTGCAAATCATGCTCAACACCAAGGCAAGTGGAAGCCTGCTGCTAGGATCTCTCCATAGTTAATATATTATTAAAGTACTTTCTGAGAGGTTATCCCAACTTTCTTAAAGGTTTTGAATAATGCAGCTATTAATGTTCACATCTGAAGTGCCAACTCAGATTTTAGATGATAGTGACAATGAAAACCAACAGAGCAGTTACACTACAGCTGTGCTAGTTCAAGCTCACTGCTAGTAAAGGTGCTACATTAGTAACTCTTACACTATGCATGAAATACTTCTGTATAATCACAAATTCTGGAAACTTTATATAATAAAGTCAGAAGAATGAGAGGGAATCTGAGCTATAATTCTTCCTTTGAACATCACAGCTGGGCCAGACATGTAGCATTTCTCTTGATGGTAGTATTTGTAGCAGATGGCTTTATCTTTGTGTTTCCAGAAAGAAATGACATATTTAGGGGAAGTTCCCAAGAGTCCTGTAAAAAGATTGTTACAAGCTACAAAATAAAGAAGGCTTCAAGCAAATATTGAAATGTTCATTTTGGGAGTCATTTAGTGAGCTAATTGTCATGAGTACTCTTGTATGGATATGTAATATTGTATAGATCTCTGGCTACTTGAGTGTTTCCCTTTGCATTTATGGTAGGTTCCCTTGCTATGAGATTTCTACTTGACTGGTTCCTCATTGCAACTCTGCAGAATTGGGTTACTGTGGTTACAATTACTCTATTATGCATTTATTGACTTTCTTAAGTTTGTGGTTTATAAGGTACAGCCATTTTCAGAAATACAATGTTTGGATCACAGAAGAGCAGCTGAGTTTCTGTTTGCTTTTGCCTTTGTGTTTGTGTTTAAAGTCTTGCAACCTGAATGGAGCACAAGAACCTGGTATACAGCATCATTCTGGATGGCACTGTAACAAATTATTTTGTAAGCAAATAATAAGAATGTTAATGGTAAAGGTGTTAGTGGAGCTTTAGGGTCTGATTCCACAAGCTTTAGTGATAGCAGTAATCATTTTTCACATTAGTAACTTTACAGCTGGCAAAGCTCACTCAGGAGACTATATTTTGTGGAAGTAGGCACAGACTTCAAGTGAACATTCATGTTCTCTGTTAAATGGATTTCTTTAACAGTATGATAAAAAGAATATTCTCACATTTTTGAGACATTTGAGAATGTCCTGCAGTTTTCTCTGATGCTGAATCTATCAGAGCAGCAAAATAAGATTGTATCCACTTTTCTCTTAATGGTCTATTAAAAAATTTTCAAAAGGGTCTTGGCACTCAAAGGAATTAAGTTCCTTAGGAAGAAGTCAGGCTGAAAGCATATGGAAACATTTTTTTTTATTCTGTATCAAATCAAACCAATATTCTTGATATGGGATGGAAGAGAAAAGGGGGTTGACAGTTAGATAAACCAGTGGCTTATTTGCATTGTGTCCCAGTTCGAGCTAAATAGAACTAATTCTCTACTTAGTGATTTTACTTTTTCAGTTCAGTCTCTTCTAAGTGACTGCACTTTCTGAAACTAACAATATGTTTTACCCAGACACTGCTCATTTCTACAACTGATAGCACTTGATGTTTACAGTTACTATTAAGTATGGTATGTATATATGGCTCTTGCTATGGAGATCAAGGCCACTGCCACACCATGGGTGCCCTAGTGGGGTGTTGTAAATGAGGTGTTGCACTTGTGGGAAGGAGTGGACAGGACAGACGACCCAAAACTGACCAGCAAGGTATTCCATCCCACATACGTCAGACTCAGTATGAAGCTGAGGGACCACGAGGGTCTTGCCCTTTTTCTGCGATGGCCGATGTCTGAGCAGAACCCCACCAGTTTGTCTGCCTCCGATCCCGATCTGTGCCTTCCTGAATCCAGTTCCTGAATCCTGCCCCCTCCTGATGCTCGGTCTGCTCTGGGACTTTTCCAGTGCCCTCTCTGCAGAGCCTCTGGTGAGGTAATCATCACTGGGGATGGGGTGGAGGATGTGATATTGGTTTTGTATATATTTGTATGTATTTCATTATTTTCCTATTTACATTATTATCCTGTAGTAGTATTGTTACTGTATCATTAAACCTGTTAGTTTTCTTTTCAAACCAGTAAAGTCTCTCTCCCTTGTTCTCTTGCTCTTCCCCTTCTGGGTAGGGGAGAGGGGTTAATAGAGAGCGTCTGTCCAGAGATTACCTGAGACAAAGCTCTTGAATGAAGAACCTGGCTGGCTTTGAGATGTGACTGGCAATGAAAAGAGTCTTGTAAGTGTCAGTCCAGTAAGTAAAGAAGTTACGATCATCAGAAAGTGTGTCCAACTGTGATGTTGCTCCTTCAGGGCATCAAAATAAAAGGGAAAATTTCAGTCTATTACACAGATGAAAAGTGTCAGACTTGTTAACCTCCCAAAGCAGACAATCTTTTTTGGCTCTAAAATAAGAACTGATGTAAAGATTAAGATAATTCTCATTTCTTTTTAGAAGATAGCATAAATATTTTGCAAATAAAATACTTCTAGAAATTTTTTTACTGTTGAAACAGCAGTTCACACAGATGATTCTTTTCCACTGGGATGCAGAAAACAAGCTTTTTTCATACTCTGTCTTGCTGCTGATCCAAGAGACCTCCAGAGTTAGTGTTAGAGAAACAGACACAAATCATCTAATACACAGCAAATTTCCTCTGGCACCATGCTTCATACTGATGGGTCTTGGACTTAGTTTAGTGATGGTAGGATCAGTTTGATGTTATTGGCTGTTGGCCCTAGTCTAAGAGGTGATGAAAGATCTTCTTCTCTCCTCTTATTTTGACCACAAAATGCTCAGCAAACCCCGGACTCCCACTGGCCTCAACAGAAAAGCAGAAATTCAGAATGCTTAACACATTGTAGGATTGGGCCCAGATGGATACAACCATTCATCAGTTAATTTTACTGCTTTTCAGCAGTTGTGAAATATACACCATGATATGCCTTTTTTGAACAGCTGGAAAATTATGTTGTAACTAAAATTCCATCATTCAGCTTCCCATGGAGTGCATTTTGCTCTGAGAGCTGAGAGATAATCTTAATAGTGGCTAGATACACCCTCACCATAGTCATAAATGTCACAGTATTTGGAGGGGCGGGATGTTGTTTTAGGACAAAGATCTTTTAGTGACATTCATTTTACTGTTTATCTAACATGGGATTTTCATTGCTTTTTATGTATGAAGTGCCAAAACCCAGAAATTATAAGTTGTTTAACATCCTTTTTTGTAGTGTAATTAGGCATTCTGTGCACTCTTACTTTTCTCAGACAGACTATAAATCCTGAGGGTTTTCCCCTTGTGAGCCAAATTCTCTATCTTTACTAATCTCAATGGTCTGATACATCAGCCTACAAAGTAACCTCAGTGGGACAAATTCCTGTCTCCAATACACCCACATGAATTGAAAGCAATCCTATAATTGCGATTACACCAAAAGCAGAATTCAGCCTAGTGATTTGAAAGAGCCGGACAGGCAGTCTTTGCCCACAAACACTTTTTCTTTTTGCATTCAGAACCACAGCTCTCTGTGTGTTAACGTGTCCTGTAGAACTGAATGAACAGAAAAAGACTCTGATGAGTAATGTTTACAACTTCCACTATTAGGAAAGCTGTCATCCTTCCTTTCCCACTGAAATTAATGGAAGCTGGATGTATTGGAAAGGAAAGTAGCACTAGGTCTCCACTACCCAAGTTATGTTGCAATGCACTACAAAGCACAGATGGAAAGGGATGACCGTGAAATTAAGGACAGTCAGCTACCACATAAATTAGTGGTGAAGAAGATCATGTCTAGTTTGTGTTTGTAGTCTTAACAATAGTCTAGGAACTGGTTTTGAAGACTTCAAACTCTGTTAGATTTGCGGAAAAGCAGTCCTCTTTTAAAGATCTGTGATAGTACCTCCCTAAATTGCATGTAATACTGGAATTATTTCTTACACTAATGAAATTATCTGCCAAGACTCTCCAGCCTGGTTATGCTACATGGTGTTGCAGTATAGAATTATACTTACAGAAAACAAGTCCAGTTGTAGACTACCCTAAGAAGTGATTTTTCAGCCTTTTCTTTTCAATGCCTCTGTTTTTGCTATGTCAGACTGTAGGTGTGTAGAGTCTAAAAATGTAACCTCCAGCACTTGAAAAACATTAGCATTATCCAGAGTTATGAATTTAGCATTTAACATAGTTATCTAGCACAATTCACTTGAATTCAAAGGGCCAAACCTTGTGACCTCCTGAAGGACCAATTTGGTTGAACATAATGGAAGTTTTGAATGAAGAAGAGACTCAGTAGCTTCCAGCTGAAATGTGAAGGGGATTTTTGAAATAAAGGATTTAACATTTTATGACTTTTAACATTTTTATGTTGCAGTATGTTTCACTTCCATGTAAGTTATTTTAATTTTCAGGAAAATAAAAAGACTGGCTGCATTATAGGCTGTATTCTATATAACCACAAAACTATTACAGAACAAGAGGCAGGTAGAGACTGTTCCACTTTGCAACAGAAATTTACTTAAACTCTGTCCAGAAGACCCAGCCATAGAAAGGCAAACACAATACATTCTTAAAGCTTATTTAATGTCAAGATCCTTTATAAACTCATGCATATGTTGAATTTTTCATGCATGAACAGTAACTTTGAAGACAACGACCTGTTCGTATTCACAAACACAGCACACAGATAAGCACTGAAGGATGATTTAATCTTTGTCAAACTGTGAACACTTTTTTGTATTTCATCAGAAATATAGACAGGTTTCATTGCAAGATTTTCCACATAAAATACACTGTTAAGTGTAAGCTACCGCATTTATGTGTTGCAAGCAATATTGTGCATAAGCATATAAGAAATAGAGTATCTTGCTTTATTGCCTAAATACTAAAATACTATGGGACAAATTCTGAAGTTTTTTTCAAAGTTCAAATTTTCACTGAATAAATACTGAACAAGAATTTCAAACTGCAACCTCTTTACTAATTGTGTTTGTTTACTTCTAACATGTGTGCTTCTAATATTTTAGATTTACCTGAAAATGCCTGGCAGTACAGAACTGCTCACAGTTACAGAATCTCACTGGTTTGGAGAAGTCTTTGTGAATGAAGCATTAAGAGTTTTCTGGATCTTAAAATCTTAAAATGCCAGGTTTATTCTGTCTTTTTTTTGTCAAATCAGAACTCTGCAAGGATCCCTGGCAGAGAATTCCTCTGGCTGCTGTATGACAAGGGGCAAGGCTCGAGGCCTCTGCTTGCTAGCAAAGGAAGGAGTAATTCTGAGTTTCTGACTCCACCTGAGACTGGTAAGAGGTAAGGGATATTAACATTCAGTTTGCTGGACTATCGCCACTGTGCCCTCAATGTCTTCTGACCGCTCTGACTGTTACTGTGTCACCACTGGGGCTATGCTGCCACCAGCATGTAAAAGCCCTCTGGATTTTGAAAAGTGCCAGCACAAAACCTGCTCTTCTGTGTTTCACTTGAGATGCTTTTTGTACCTTTTCTCTAAGCAGTATATTACTATTCCCAAAGGCAGTAAGCTTATTATCTAGCAAAACTGTTTTTAAAGTTTTTGTTTATCCTGTATGCACCAAAATGGCTCCTACCTCCCTGGTGTCAGAGCCAAACCTTGGATGAAATATTTCATTATAGGAATCAGCAAGTCAGCTGGTGAACATGGAAAATCTTAGATAGACACAGATTGTATCAAAATAATTATACAAGAAAGAAAGCATTGATGAGCAATCAAAAAAAGTATAGCCTTCAAGAGCAAGTAAGTAGTATCATCAAAAAACATTTCTATTTGTTTCTTATTTTCTGGTTTAAATGCACTTAGTAAAAAAATAACTCTACAGAGAAATGTACCTGAAAGCCCCACCTGCAAATAAATAACAAAATAAAGGTAGCTGTTTCTGTTGGTTTTTTTGTTGTGGTGGTTTTTTTTTTTTAATAAGAGGGAAACAAAACAGGTAAGCACCTATTTTCTCACTTTCTCCTTGATAATTTAATTTACAACAAAGCTATGGCAAAAATGCAAAAGATAAAGACTTGCTGTGTTTGAGAGTTTTTTAGAATGTAACATACACTTTATTTACTATAAAATCATTGCGTATCATATATACTCTGACATACTTGTTTATAAAGCCTGTTCCATTTTTCTGTAACAAGGAATGTGGACACAAAACCACACCGAGATCACTTTCTTCAGCTGATGTCTTTTACGAGCATCCATGAGGTTATCTCTTGAATCTGCCACTTGTACAGGATTGCTGATTGTCTTTATTTGTCTTAATAATTTCATATATCCTTTAATTAGGAAGACATTTTAAAATATAATTTCTTAAACTCAACTTCCCCAGCTGGGACGCATAATTATTTCCTCCAGTTCCAATCCTTTGGCCAACACAGGGTGTCATACTTAAAGTAGAAGTTTTATCTATGTACGTACTTGCCTGGCTACATGCATCAGCAAGGTACATATTTTATAATCTGCCCTTAAGACTGTGCTATAACCCAATTTAAATGTTCATACTAAATTTGAGCATTGTACATGCATGCAAGGAGAGGCAGGCATTCATGTTTCCCTCTGCATTCTGTCAGGACAAAAATACGATAAAACAGTATCAATTTGTATAAACACTACCATTCAGAGATGAGAAAAGCCTGCTTATAGTACTTTCTAGCAGATTTTTAGCAGTGAGCCAGTGTTGCTGAAGAGTACAGCAGATTCCTGATTTTTCAAGAGATATCTGTGGACTTAACAAGATACAGTAATGGAGCATAGCCAGTGTGGCTGAGTTCAGCTTTATGGGAAGTTCTGCCTACCTGTTCCCCATTCCCTGTCCAACTCTGCTCATCTGCCAGACCCTGGCACCTACGTGGACTCACAGTCAGTTGCACACAAGATTTTTAAGGAGTGATTCTTTGCCTCATACACTGCACTAGAAATAACAATAGGAAGCTCCTGATGCACAAAACTGCAAGATCTGTAGGATGTAGTGTGTTTTAATTTGCGGTTGAATCAGGCTTCTAACTGCAAATTGTGCTGCTGTTCTCTGGAGCACAATTCAGCACAGACAGATGCTGAAGGAGGCTTTAGGCAGCAGTTGCAGCAGGGTTAAAGGAAGTCGAAGGAGACTTCTGATACCCCTTCCTGCTTTCTGAGAGCAGCCGGCCCCTTCAGGGACTGGATCAGACCACTCTAATTGCTATATTGAGGCAAAGGAACTCCTTAGATGGAGCAAGCAGATTGGTGTTTTCTCCACCCAACTTCACCACTTCATTTGAAAAAGGAGTGCTTAGCCTGCAACATATCCAAGCCCAACTGGAGCTCCCCTCTCCTGCTTCTTTGGTCGGGGTTCTTAGGACTTTAATTTTCAGTGGCAGTGGATCTCAAAACTTGCTTCAAAATGCAGCGACATTGCCACATGAAATTGAAAGAACTGTAAATGGAGGCCAAAAGAGTTGAGAGCCTAAGGGGGACAGTACCATTGTTGCCAATGGGTCGGAGGATTGTGGTGTGCCTCGGTTAGCAATTACAACTTAATCAAGCTCCCCCTCAAACAGTGAAGTGTGGGAATCTCCTGCATTACAGAGGGTTCACCTCAGGAATTCACATTGTATTTCATTCCCACCTATAACATGGTAATGAAGATTTGCCTTCCTTTTGTTTCAGCAACATAACAGTAGAAATAATCCAAACAGGCATTTAAAAAAAAAAATCAATTTCCAGCCTACAGCCTACAAAATACATATTTATATTTCTTCACAAGACATCTGAACTGTATAATTTATAATTCTGATTACAATTACTTTAAGATTTTCAGGAGTAATTAAAAATTATTTAGAGCTGTTATTTTTTTTTATTAGGACTGTGGCTGAGTCAGACATCAGTGGCTGTATAAGAATACATAGCTGACCTACTTTTTCTGTATTTACAAATGTGTCCAAAACTGGTTTTCTAGTCTGGAAATCTTTTATATTCAGAGAACACAGTCAGAACCAACCTTACAAAATGCAAGACAGTGGAAGACTATGCCCAAAATCTTTATAGAAATATTATATGGATACTTTGGTAAAAGTATATAAACTAGTGAATGGTGTGGAGAAAATTAATTTGCTTTGCCATGTTGAGTAACTGAAAACAATGGTGGAAAATAAGAAATGTTAAAAGTTGGCAGATCCAAACTAAATTAAAATAAATTTTATTTCTATAACAAATAATTAGAGTGTGGGACTTATTGCCACACAAATTTGGTAAATGGAATAACTTGCCTAAGACTTGAAAGGGACCAGCAATTAATAGAAATAAAGAAAGTGCAAAGGTCATCATAGGTAAAGTAGACAAAAAAACCAAACCCAAACAACTGAATAAAACACCCATTTTCTTCAGAGTCTTTAACTGTTGGAGAAATAAACTTTTCCACTTTCTGTGATATCAGTGCTGGAGACAGCACATTGGATCAGTTCCAGCATAACACTTCTGATTTTTTGTTTGTCTTTAAGAACAATTTAATAACTGAGTTGAAATTAGTAACTGCAAAATTATATTAAATGAAATAGGGAAACATCAGTTCATATAGCTTGATAATAGTAAAATTCCCTGTTTCATGAGGTCATAGAGCCAGATGCTGTGGCCAAGTTTTGTTAAAATATAAGTAGATTTTTGACCAATAAAAACATTTACAGTGTTGCCTTCTAACCCTCAGGCAATCAAATTTTATGTGGATCTGAACTAGTAGCCTTAGATGTTCTGTATTTCACAACTGAATCAGTGTCCAGTGGGAGATGTGGTGTTATCCGTTTGTGTTCAGTGTTTCTGCAGCTCAGCTCTGTCTGCTGCCATGGACAGAGAACCTGAGGAACCAACCTTCTGCTGCTGGGTATCTTCTCTTGCGTCCATACCGACTGGAGGGCTCCCAGATGGGAGAACATTGGGTGCCACGGCCCAGTCAGGTTAACCTCAGATACAGTATTTCCTCCTCTCTTTTCAGGGGAGGAAATTACACATTTGTCTCAAACTGTGTACATTTCTGATTTTTACTATGAAAGAGGAATGCATTTCATTGCATTAAATTTTCCTACTGTTGGCTTCTTCCATTAGAAAAGAAAATTCCTTCCTAATTTTGACCACCACTGCAATGCAGAGATCAGAGTGAAATTCTTGCACTGTTTCAGGGTTATCCAGTATTTTAGTTAATCGATGAAGTTAATGATCACTTCATTTTCCAAACGAGAATATGTGTGCACTGCGTGAGAATGTACTGGCTTTGAAAAAAAGCCCTAATTCTGAATAAGGTTGGCCAAATAATAGCCACTTTTACTAGCCTTGTGTTAAAGCTTTTTACCTTAAGCAGGCTACCATGGAGTCTCCTGCACATCAGATCAGTGTTAAAGAATTCCAGATTATGTATCATTGCCTTCCTTCCTACCTGCTTTTACCATCAGTCCAGTCAGTACCAGAAAACTTCTGATTTGTAAAATTTGACATATGAAATTGTATCATGTACTTTGTTACATTTTAAACTTTTAATGAGTGTCCTATTATATATATCATATGTATCAATTACGCTATCAAGAATCCATAATTGCAGATAAATACCTGAATTGTAGTCTTCTCCTGACTATATAATCCTGTCAGTGCTTAACATGTGATGACATCCTAAAGCATGGCCAAATGGCAGGGCAGCCAGATGACACCAGGCCAGTCACCGAATCACAGAATCACAGACTGGCTGAGGCTGAAGGGGACTTCTGGAGGTCATCTTGTCCAGCCCTCCTGCCCAAGCAGGGTCACCTAGAACTGATTGCCCAGGACCATGCTGAAGTGGCTTTTGAATATCTCCAAGTGTAGAGACTCCACCACCTCCCTGGGCAACCTGTGCCAGTGCTCAGTCACCCTCACAAGAAAAACGTGTTTCCTGATGTTCACAGGGAACCTCCCGTGTTTCAGTTTTTGCCCACTGCCTCCTGTCCTGTCAGTGGGGAGCACTAGAAAGAGCCTGGCTCCATCCTCTTTGCACCCTCCCTTCAGGCATTTGTACACATTGATGAGATTTCCCTCCTGAGCCTTCTCTTCTGCAGGCTGAACAGCCCAAATCCTCTCAGCCTTTTCTCATAGGGAGAGGAGCTCCAGTCCCTTCATCAATGAAGTTTGTCCATGTCCCCCTTGTATGGGGAGCCCAGAACTGGACACAGTACTCTCAGGTGTGACCTCACCAGTGCTGAGTAGAGAGGAAGGATCTCCTCCCTCAACCTTCTGGCAACAGTCCTCCTAATGCAGCTCAAGATACCATTTGCCTTCTTTGTCACAGTGGTACTTTGCTGGCTTATGGTCAATTTGGTGTCCATCAAGACCCCCAGGTCTTTTCCCACAAAGTTGTTTTCCAGCTGTTTTTCTTCCCTCTCCCTCTCCCTCTCCCTCTCCCT
>NW_010191888.1:23239-57469 GCF_000695765.1 Mesitornis unicolor
CTTTCCCTTCCCTTTTCTATCCCATCCCTCACAACTCTATTAATTTAAAGTCCTTTGCAGTAACCATAACTGTTTCAGAAAATCATTCTTCCACATGTCAACAACTGTACAGTCCAGATAAAAGACACCACTGAAGCTAAGTTCTGTTTAGGTGACACCTGTCATTGGATCATGGTTTCATTCCATACTAAGGATGACATGGAAGTTCAATCTGAAAATAAAAAAGAATCTGGGATGAGTAGCTGCAAATGCAGGATGACTGAAGACTGCACAAATTCATCAGAATGTGCTATGATATGGCAATTAAAAGGAATGTAGTTTCTCAGACTATTCAAGTAAAAGGTGATCATTATTTTACAGTATTCATGGAAGTATACCACTAGAATCAGCATTTTCCACTGAGAGTATTTTTTCTATTTATGTATTTGCTGAATTATTTCATAAATTATATTTTCCTTGCAGAAATAATCAGCATGAACAACTGCAAACTGAATAGAAAGAACAATAATATATGCCAAAAAATTTTTTTAAATGTAAGCTGTAAACACTGTACTGTGTTTCCTTGGACCATGAAATGAAAACAGATTGGTCAAGTAGTAATTAAAAGCAACATTTGCAGCTGCTAGAGGTAACAGGAGTAAAGTAGGTTTGAACACTAATAATTCTTAACTTGAAATGTGTACAAAAGACAGTATAATCTGTATCACAGAAATCTTGGAGTTTTCTTACTTAACCATGAAGGATGGTGTACAGTTTCACATATTTTCTCTGACTTTGCATGCCATGAGTTTCACTGTTTTCTCATTCAGTTCAAAATATTACACAGCTTGAGATTATTGTACAGACTTTTGTTTCCCTCATCATGTTTTGACCATGAAATGATAGGTTTACACCAGACTTCAGTAAAAACACCTCTCATCAGCACCATATTTTAATAGTAAGAAACTGTTGGAGTTTTAAGTACAATGTATTGTCATGGAAGTAAATTAACACTATCAAAGGCAAAGATAACATCCCACAGGAATCTGTGCATGCCATATGTAACATAGCTCCTAGAACAATTTTCCATGTATCTCGCTGACATGCTTTCTATTTGTGAAACATGTATCACTGAAAAGGAGGTAATAACAAAGTATTAGTTTACATGATTTCTAAGCAGTAATTCCTAATATTGTATATACAGAGCTACCAATACAGTAAGTTCTCCTGCCTTTGACATCTGTATTTGGAAATCATCTCACAACAAAGCATTTTAAAAACTCTATCTACATAATCTGTTGCTTATTTACTATATAAAAAATCCATTAGATAATTTTTCTCTCCCAATGGATGACTCTCTGTAGCAACACCCTAGATTGGCATGCCAAGGCATAGAGGGCAATCAAGTGCCAAAACTAGAATTTATAATTCCATGTCAAGCACTGGTACACAGTGTTTTACAACAGCAGATTTCAGTCCTGATGCCTGTATTTTATTCATGTGCATATAGATCAGTTCTGCCCCCAATATTGTTTTTCTTGGCATGTAGCTGATGTATAGCTTTTTTCTTCCTCATTGCTTGGAATGTATTGTATATTTGTTCTTTGCTGTAAAGAGTCAGATATTTTCATGTCTTGCCACAGATACAGTAAATTAATAAATGTCATTGCATTAAATCTGCTAGAAATCTGATTATGATCTTTGAAAACAGAACTTGAGGCATAGGCATGGACCTATTTGAGGACACTAAATTTAATGCACAGGTTCCCATCACTTGGTGGTAGACACAAGTTAATCTGTTTCTTATTCCACACCCTAATTCAGCAAAGCACCTAACCAAAGTGTTTGATCTTAAACAAATACGTAAGTCTTTTCCTGTCAGAGATGGTTTTTTAAAATTATTTTCCCATTTCATCAAAATAATCATATTACATAAACCTAAAAAATAAGCTAGTACTTTGTCAGTCTACATTTTCTACTGGAACTCGGCACATGATTTTGTATATACATTAGAACTCTTCTGGTAAGCTTTAGGAAAACAGTGCAAATCAGCTGCCAACAAGCCATATTAGCCATCATTTACCACTAAGCACCTGAAGAAAAATAATCACCCACCTCAGCGTAAAATGAAAGACAGTGTGGCCCAAATAATGAAAGAAGTAATGGTCTGATTTTGCTGGACAATACTAAAATCGTATAGGACTAATCTAAAGGTGTTGAGGACATAACTCAGTGACTAGCCGGTGTATGTTTTGGAACCCATTCTCTTAATTGAGAGCATTTTGTGCCATCATGTAATTTTTAAATTATATGCAACAAACAGAGCCTCTTTCACAGGAGAAATTCTGTGTCAAAACGTATTGGGACAGAATTTTGTTTTATTGTAGATATATTTGTATACCATGCCAACGATGATTAAGCACAGCTGTAATTTGTTACGTGGTTACACTCAGTATGAAATAGAATGCCTTGGTTTTGTATGGTTTGGAGATGGTCACTTAAGGGGCAGCTACAAAGAGGATGGAGTCTCTTCCCAAGGAGCCACCTGGAGAAGATAAGGGGCAGTGGGTACAAATTGCACTGAGGGAGGTTTCATCTCAACGTTAAGAAAGCAATTTTTTACAGTGAGAACAATCATTCACGAGAAAAACCTCCCCACAGATGTGGTAGAGTCCCCATCACTGGAGGTTTTCAATATGCAATTGGACAGGGTGCTCAATAATCTTGTCCAGGCTCCCTTTCCCACAAAGGGTTGGACCAGGTGATCTTCTGAGGTCTCTTCTAACCAGAGCCATTCTGTGATTCTGTAATTATAAAGAATTAACACACACTTGTAAATTGCTAGAGAGCAGGTTTCTCTTTCTTTGTATAATGACTAAGGATTTATAAAATTAGCACTTGCTCATGCTCTTATTTCAGTCCTCTCTTGTAAAGAATACCATATACTGAAGTTGTCTAGACATCATAGTATAATTTGATGTATGATGCAACTTGCATAGAAATTTCCCACAACCACACTGTATTGGGTTTTTTCTGTGAGAGGTTTTTGGTTTTGTTTTTGGTAGTAGAGGAGGGCTATGGACACAGCCCTGTAAGAAGCAACCTGAAAAGGTTCCCTCCTCCAATGTCAGACCCACCTCTGACCAGGGCCAAGATAAACAGCACCCCTGTGAATTTGTGTATTTAAGGGGGTGCAGGCCACGCTCCATCTCTCTCTTGCACTAGCCCTGACCAGTGTGGCTCCAGGTGTGCAGACTGTAGAAGCTCACCGGCTGGGGGGGGAGCACACGCCCCTGAAGAAGCTGTGACTCCGGGCAGTGTGTGGTGGAGCAGATCATGTGTGAGGGAACTGTGACCATGGGCAGACCCAGATAGAAGCTTTGTGAACTTTTTCTCCTGTGGGAAGGGGATCACGTGGAAGCAGATAGAGGCTGAGAGGAGTCCTCCCCTACCCCTGAAGAGGAAGGAGTGGCAGAGACCGCATGTGATGAACCGACTGCAACCCCCACCCCATCCTCCTGTGCCCTGGCAAAGGGCGGGGAGGTGAAGAAACCAGGAACAAAGCTGAGCCTTGGGGTAAGGTGTTTTGACTTTAAGATCTGGTTGTATCTCTCACTGTTCTACTCTGATGTTGGTAACAAACGAAAATTGTTTTGTTTTTTTTTCTCCCTATGATGAGTCTGTCTTTTGCCCTTGACTGTTTAAGAGGCAAGAAGCCCTCCCAGTTCTTATTTTGTCTAGCACCTTCTTTGGAGCATCATGGTGTTCAGTTGTGCACTGCGCCTAAACCACGACACACACTATACCATTGATTCTGAACTGGGACCCATAGTGCAGAAAGACTAATCTATAATTACAAAACTTGGTACATAATTAGATTTGACACAATGCTTACTATGTTATTGTCTGATCTCTTCATACATGGAGCTATTTATGCACTCCTAGCTTAAGGTCAAAATGACTCTATAAATTAGCAAAAGAATTATCTGAATACTGATTCCATCTGTGCTTTCGAGATTTACTTGATACTTCATTTGGTTTTCCTGATGAAATTCAGTTCTTACAAGATAGCGATTTGAAAAAATTAACTCTTTTAGACCCTTTCCCCCCCCCTTCCTCAAAGATTTACTATAGGTTTCTTTTTGTTTAAAATACAAATTAAAAAATACTATTGTATATTCCACCAGGGCTCTGATGGCACTGAACGGGCTTACCAGCCTGGTCCAGTGTTCCTCAGACCTCACCCTGCCCAGGGCCCAAGACCCCATGTCAGCCCCCAGGGCTGCCAGCCCCTACATCCAGTGATGCTGCAGCAGGGCCAGTCTCCAGCTACCCACAGTCCTGCCCGGCCGGGTGCTAATGTCCCAGCCTGGTCTTGCCCATCCTGGTCCCCACCAGGCGCCTCATGTCCAGGAATGGGGCTGCCCTGCTTCTGGCTGGGGTGGTGGGATGGGTCCTGGCTGCCAGGTCCTGCCCTGCTGCCTCTGAGTGCCCAGGGAGCATCTGTCCCTGCCTGCACCCTGATGCATTCTCCATGTTTGTTTAAAGTATGCTTTGTACTCCGTCCCTGTTAAATGAATACAAAATGCCTAGCTTCATTTACTTTATATGAATGAATTTTATTTCTGTTTTCCAAGAAGAGAGATATCTTGAGTCAGAGTAATTTAAATTATGTAGTGAGATTCTTAGAAAGCAAATTCATGGCATTTTGTTGGGTCTGTGATGGAAATAAATTGCTGCTCTCTGTTAATAACCTTTTTATGCCACTTAGCTAAGTACTTCCAGCTCCTTTTCCTGTCTTACAGTGCCACGAGGGCTTTGTATTTCCAAAAGGACTGTGCAGACTCTGGCAACAGGCTGAGCACGCATGCCAACAGGCGCTCTGTGCATGGAGCGGCCTTTCACCATGGTTAGAGAGGACTGCAGTCACTACAGTTAAGCTGTTTTGGGTTGGGTTTTTCTGATGCTGCATAGCCTGTCATCACAAATAACATGACACTGCACCCATGCCTCAAGAAGCCGAAGTTCAGTCACAAAGGTGAGAATGTAACAGTTCTCAGAAACTTTTTTTTACAATAAAGTGTGTTTGTTTACACAGTACACAGTAAGCCAAAGCAAAGGGAAGTATACACTCCAGACCACACTACAAATAAAGGCAAAAGGCCACAAACACACACATGTGTACATACTACAACCTTGTTTTTTAAAAAGCTTTTAGGAAGTCAAAAATATATATTATTCAGAAAAATACCCACAATTTATTCCTGTTTTCAAATACAGTTTTCTCCTGTACCTAAATTTGCCCTATAATCCCTGCTACACAACTTATGTAACTGCTTTAACCATTCAAGATGACATTCACTACCACATTAAATTTTTGGGAAGACCCAGTTTGTGAGAAAAAGAATAGAAAGTATTGTCTGTCTGCCTCACCCCTCCTCAATGAAATTTATAACTTGTCTGCTGAGGACCTCTAGTCACATAGGGTATAGAAAAGGAATCTACCATTTTTGGCAAAAATGACAATTTATAAGCTTTCAGAAGCAGCCACAATTGACATATGCTCAGCAGAGACCTCTTAAAGAAGGCTGAAGTTAGACCTGCTTAACTAACCAGCTAACTTTTCAGACCTGACTAGTATCTCAACAAAGTGCACATTCAACTCTTCAACTCTTAGGCCAAGCCTCACTTCTCCTTTTGCATTTCTAGACCTAGGAAATGAAGATGAATGCTGGTTGGTTGTCCCACACTGTCAGATGCTTCTCCTTGCATAACCCAGACAAAGAGAAGTGGTCAAAATGGAACCCAATATGAGGAAGATAATGAGAAAACATTACAGAAGACGGATAGAAAACAAGCTGAAGAGAAAGAGGGTTGAATAGGGATATGTAGACTTTGAAAGAGGACATGCAAAGGAGTTGCTTTCTGAGTTTATAAGGTAGGTAGGAAGCAGCAGAGAAGGAAGCAGCAAAAGTCTACAGGTGAGGAGACAGCTGATTAGGGACATGAATACAAGAGGAATGAATAAAACGAAACTAGAATGAGTAGGATTAGATGAAAGCAAAAGGAAGTGGGATGTAGTACCTCATAGAACAGAAAGGTGTCCGCAGAAAGGGAACTTGGTATTTCTGTGCCCTTTGTCTTTGCATTTTTCTACCCTCTATATGTACCATGTTAGCAAAAATATATTGCAACCTTTTAAAATGCTGTTCTTTGTGCAGAATAACACACTAATCCTGGGACAATTTAACATGTAAATTCTAAGGTTAGGTCTGTGGTATGCATCTAATGAGCCAAAGATTGCTGTTGACACAACTCATGATCCATTTGATGGATTCTTGGTTTGGCAGGTGTAGGTTTTCAAAACTGCTCAAGACACTTGAGAACAAGCAGCTCAAGACAACCCCCATTAAAAAAAACATTGTCTGGAAAGTTAAGTACTTAGAAATCATGAACAAATGAGAACTTCCCTTCTGCAATCTGAATTCAGTATCCCAAGTATACATGTCTCAATGCAAACTGCATTCCAGGTTAATGGGTTATTTTTTCTCCAAAACTTTGATTCATTCAGTGAACAGGATTGACAATAGTCAGGGTGTTAAACAGAGCTGTGCTCTTAAGCAGGCTATTGCTGATGCAGTCTTTCAGATAGAATTGGAACAGGATGAAGCACCAGTATGGAGGACTCCTTCTCCAGTCTTAGCCTCATCCTCTTCTATTTTCAGTTATCCCATCCCAATTACTCTTCTGACCTGTGCTGTCTTTCCTCTTTCCAGTTCTGCTCTCCATCAGCACTGTTCCTTCTTCAGGAATTGCATTAAGGCACAACAGAGTCCCTCTCGAAGCTCCTGGGTCAGTGAGGGCGAGATGCCATTTAGATGGTAAACGCATAACTCCAAAACAAAAGCCAGTTTCCTGTTGAATACTAAGTCACCAATGCACAGTTTGTTGCTGACAAAAAGAAATATCAGAAATTTTTTTAGTGTCCAGTGTGATTTTTCTTGGTCTTATTCTTAAAATCAGGATAATTTTGTTAAAAAGAAAAAAAAAAAAGGTAATAGAAAATACCATTCTGCAGTATATAAGCTTAAAAAAGTTAAAACCAACCAAAATCCTGTCACATTCTATTTTCTGACACACTTAGCTGGATGTACTTCTACTAGTCCTGCCAACAGTGGAAATATTTTCTTTTTTTTGATTGCAAACATCTTTGTGTGATGATACTGCTCAGTATTCTGCACTCCATTAAGTGACAGTATAAATTTTCAGTACTCATAAGCATAATCATTAGTATTGAAAAGAAGTCATATTCCTTATCCATATGTTTAGTAAAGATTTGAATGCTTTTACAACAAAGTTAAATCTCAGATTTTCTATTCTACAAAATTTCTGTACCCTGAAATCACAGAAAAATTGTTATACTGAGACTAAAAATACTATGGTAGACATGGAAACATGGCCTAATAACTTAAGCCTCTGATTTTAAGCATAAACCTTAATTTCTATGTCTTACTACTTTTAATGCTGGAATAACACTAGTTTGCAAAATATTATTAAAACAGATAGTGTGCTTTATCTTTTAATTAATTTTACAAATATGCATTGCTTTCTCCTAAGCTTGATGAGAAGCATTCCAGCAGAAATAAGAATGTTAATTTGCAAGTTTTTATGATATTTATTTTCTGTCCAATATAAACTTCCAAACACAAAAATTGTGCTATCTGTGGTACAGGGCCAACAGGAGCATTTCCTCTAATATGGAAGTCTCGTATTCATTTATGGGACCAATACTGCTTTCTCAGAAGAAGGCATGTAACACTTAGGCACTTCATCAAAGAAGAACATGGCTCTGTGACTGTTGTCATTGCCACGGTTTTGGGTTTTCTGATATTGGGATGGTCTGCACAGCACCAGGCTTGCTGGCACCAGATGAGATTCACCTTTCTCAAAGGGGGATGAGGGTCTTTGCTCATAAACTAGGGACGTTCATTGACAGAGCTTTAAACTAGACTTGAAGAGGGATAATATCAGGCTTGCTTGTGACAAGCTGTGGGAGGTTAGAGGGATTGGGTGCTCGGCCTGTTGCTCTGAGGTGTGCTGGGTACATTGGAGCACACCGGAAGTCTCACAGAGATGAGGCAGGGGCTCCTGAGGTAGTAGGAGCCAATAGAGGAACATCAGTGAAATACCTCAAAGGAATTAAAGAGTGTTCCTCTAAGAAGGTGACACAGCCAACAGCCCAGCTGAAGTGCCTCTACACCAATGCATGTAGCATGGGCAACAAACAGGAGGAGCTGGAAGCCAATGTGCTGCTAGCAAGCTATGACCTAGTTGCCATTACTGAACCTTGGTGGGATGAATCCCATGACTGAAGTGTGGCTATGGATGGCTACATGCTGTTCAGAAGGGACAAGCAAGGAAGGAGAGGCAGAGGGGTTGCCCTTTATGTCAAGAAATGGATAGATAAGAGCTGTCTCTGAAGAACAGCTACGAGCATGCTAAAAGCTTGTGGGTAAGAATTAAGAGACTGACATAACAAAGGGAACCTTGTGGTTGGTGTTAAGTATAGGCCACCTGATCAAGGTGAACCTATTGACAAAGCCTTCTTACTCCAGCTAGAGGAGGCTTCATGCTCACAAACTCTTGTCCTGCTGGGAGACTTCAACCACACCAACATCTGCTGGAAAAGGAGCATGGCAAGCTGTGGGCAATCCAGGAGACTTCTGAAGTGCACTGAGGGTAAGTTTTTAAGCCAGGTAATAAACAGCCCCACCAGCAAGGATGCGATACTAGATCTGATGGTCATCAACAAGTGAGCTAATTGGCAACATCAAGACTGGAGGCAGCCTGTATATGTACTACAGGATAGAGTTTTTAAAAGATGTTTTTAAAGGACCAAAGTCAGAACTGTAAATGGCACATAAAGTCATTTAGGAGCTTTTGCATCATTAACTCACGTGACCCATTTTGTGAAGTCTGCCAGCAAGTTTGCAGACAACACCAAACTGAGTGGTGAGGTTAAAAAGCCTGAGACCAGATGCCATCAAGCTGGAGAAGTGGGCCCATGTGAACCTCATGAGGTTCAACATGGCCAAATGCAAGGTCCTACACCTCAGTAGGGGCAACCTCCTGGTATCAAAATAAGCTGAGTGATGAAGGCATTGAGAGCAGTCCTAGGAGAGGAACTTGGGGTTACTGGCAGATGAAAAGCTGTAAAGGAAACACCAAAAAGAAAGCCAACCCTATCCTGGACTGCATCAAAAGAAGCGTCAAGGGAGGTGCCACTCTACTCTGCTCTGGTGAGACTCTGTCTGGAGTAATACATCTAGCTCTGGAGTCCTCAGCACAGGAAAGACTTGGACCTGCTGGAGGGGTCCAGAGGAGGCCGACAAAAATGTTCAGACAGATGGAACACCTCTTCTATCAAGAAAGGCTGAGAGTTGGGGTTGTTCAATGTGGAGAAGGCTCTGGGGAGACCTTATTGCAAACTCTCAATAGTTAAAAGTAGCTTTTAAGAAAGATAGGGACAAAATTTTTAGTAGGTCATATAGTGATAAGGGGTAATGGTTTTAAACTAAAAGAAGGCAGATTTAGACTAGATATAAGGAAGAAAATATTTATGATGAGGGTGTTGAGACACTGGAAAAGGTGGCCCAGATAAGTTGTGGATGCTCCAAAAGATTACCTTATTCTATAAAGAGGTCACTGGATCAGCTTGAGAGGTAACCACTATTGTTTGGAAGATTGAGCTCTGTTGTATGTTATAAGAAGCAGACAATATTCTAAACCCTGGAAAATGTTCTTTTGGTGTAAATAACTGCTCTTTTAAGTATATATAATAACATACAATGCCACCTCTCAGGTGTTTAGTGTGTGTCTGTTTATGTGAGAAGAGAAAGGCATGAGCTTTTTCAATAGGGTGTCTGCTTGTGAATTAAGATAAGGAGTTCCTCAGCTGTCCCATCCCTAATTCTACTAAAAACAATTACAAGACAAACAGACTTCATCCTGGCACTAAGCTGCTCTCATGTCACTCTGGTTCTTTTTGCAGGTGTGACAGGAAATAAAGAGCCTTTGCTAGGATACACTGAGAGCTAAAGCATGAGGGACTTAATGGAAAGGGTAACATTTTTCAGTGCTTTATTGTCTCTTCTTTAGTGCTACCATTATTCCAAATTGAATAGAGGTCTACTCTAAATCTGAAAATTTTCAAGAAAAGTGTTGCATTTGGAGAAAACTCTTTAACTGAAATAGCTTTTTTTTCCCTCTTGTGTGAAAACATGATAGTTATACAAATTTGCCTTTCATAGATAAGGCTGTTGTCTAATAAAGAACAGCTGTAATAATATAACATCACTCTAATTGAAGGGACAAGGGTGGTAATAATTTAACTGCATTGCTTAGTTACACCAAGAAAGTGGACAAGTTAACCCAAAAATGACTACAGCAAAGAGTTAGACACACAACAGAGCTACAACATGGCTGGCTGAAGGTTTAATTTTGTTTTCAGTACCAGCTCTTTTAACATGCTTGTATGCTAGCACTGAAAATGTATTTTTTCCTTAGTTTAATAATAAGATTAAATGAAGAATTAACAACAAAGGATTAAAAACACCATCAGAATATTTAGGTCTCAAATGTGTTTTGTTGATAATATCCATGAAATCAGTGCCTGCTGATATAGACAGTTTACATCTTTTCTATCTCTTAGTAGCAATTGCTTCTCTAGGAACCTAAAGCATGAGCAGTAGTTACTTATTTTTCAAAGTATCAGCCCTCTAGAGATTATGAACCTTTCCTAAAGGGCATTACATTGATTAGAAAGTCCTCGTCTAGTGACTCTATGTAGAGGTTTTATATGCAGCTTCAATTTAATACGTTTCTTAGTCTGTCAGCTGGTCTTACATAAGGTAGATGTGAAGATCTGCTTTCATTTAAGTAAGTTTTTCACATTTGTATTTACTTGTACATATTTTGTTTGTTAAAATATTTAATCAGATATTCATTTAATAACAACTAACAGTAATACAGAGATTAAAAAACTAAACTACATAATATGGTTTATCATTAAATTCTGTGTAATCTCAAGAGGCAACAGCAATGTAGTATTTACTTATCTAGCTCTTAGTAAAAGAGTTTCTCAAAGTTAATATTTTACCAACAGGGGAAATTCTGTTAACTCTGTTTCCAAAACTGTGAAGAAGTCTGGGGAGGAAAGGAGGAAGAGGCTATTTTACCAAAGAGCTCCTTTAAATTTAAAGAAATAATCCCTCTTCAGTTCTTAGTATACAGTATATATACAGTTAAAACTCTTTCCATACTACAAATCCCATGAAAAGCCAACTTCTCTTTTGAGGCTATCTATGAGAACTTCTTTTCTGCATTTGTGCACAATATCATCAAATAACAATCACTACGGTATTTGTTATTATTGATAAATTTATGTGTGAAATTCTTTAAAATTTTCAGAAATTATAACCAGTACAGTTTGCAACATAAGCCTCCTTATTAGGGATAGGAGCTAAGAATCACAGAATTACAGAATGGTTGAGGTTGTCAGTGCCCTCAGGCGGTCATCTAGTCTGGGTGACCCTGCAGCTAGAGCCAGTTGCCCAGGACCATGTCCAGACAGCTCCTGAATGTCTCCAAAGACAGAAACTCTATAAACTCCCTGGGAAGCCTGTGCCAGTGCTCAGTCACCCTCACAAGAAAAACATGTTTCTTGACGTTCACAGGGAACCTCCTGTGTTTCAGTTTTTGCCCACTGCCTCCTGTCCTGTCAGTGGGCAGCACTAGAAAGAGCCTGGCTCCATCCTCTTTGCACCCTCCCTTCAGGCATTTGTACACATTGATGAGATCCCTCCTTGAGTCTTCTCTTCTGCAGGCTGAACAGCCCAAATTCTCTCAGCCTTTTCTCATACAAGAGATGCTCCAGTCTAGTCACAACCGTAGTGGCCCTTTGCTGGACCCTCTCCAGTATCTGCGTATCTGTTGTTTACTGTGGAGCCCAGAACTGGACACAGCACTCCAGGTGCGACCTCTCCAGTGCTGAGGATAAGGATCTCCTCTGTCAATCTGCTGGCATCACTCCTCCTATGAAGCCCAGGGTACCAGTTGGCATCTTTGCTGCAAGGGCAAATTGTGTCAATACCAGCAAATTCATTGTCTTGAATAAAACCATTCTAGAGTCTTCCAAGTTCTGACAAAGTTGATAGTCATACTTCTGAGAGAACTCCAGTCTGTTTTAATTACTACTAATCTCCTTTGTAGTAAAACTGAGCATCATACAGTCTAACATCTACATTAATATTTTAGGATACTAGTACATACAGAACTTAAGACTTCTGACACGTCTGTCAGGGCAGGATGTTTACCGATTGAAAGAGAAAGGCAGTACACTAAGGACAATTTTTTTAAAGGGTTTTGATGCTGGACAACCACTGCAATCCATGGAAAACAGATGCCAGAAGACCTTTAAAAACTTAGCTGTAAGTTAGCTGCTTTAAAGTCACCAGTAAAATGGAATATAGATTCCAAACCTTTTAAAACTCCAGTTAGCAACACAGCAACAGGCTTAGCTTCACTACATAGGAGATAAAACCCCTCCTTCTCTCCCTCTGTAACCCACCTGCTGACAGTTGCTTGCAAAAAGCTTCCACCATGACATTTCATTGAGAAATGAAGAACTAACCTAGCATTAGATAAGCAAGTAGAAAGTCATTATATACATTCATAATGGCTTTAAGAAGGCTTGAGAAATAGTTCCTGAAACTGCACCTAGAAATATGTGTTCTTCATATAAACACTCAAGAAATTGAAGATGCATAAACTATGGATACAATAAATTATTAATCTGCTATTATTTAACAATCACCCAGTTTTAATTTTTTTGCTGATCAAGGATCTTTTCTCCTAGTTACAGTTTTGTAAGAGAATAATAATTAATGCAATATTATCAACTTTCTTAGACTCCTCACTGTATGTCTGTCCTACATGGGCTTCCTCAGGGCAAAGATTCTTCTTCACTAAAGCATGCTTTGAAACAATTAGAAATATGTAGCTTCTTTCTTTCCTAGCTTACCATTCTTCCCCAAGAAACCTTCTACCTCTCCCAAAAATTGTGACTTCCTTAATTTTACTGTAGTTTGACAGCAGCTGTTAAACATTCCTGACTGAAGACTTCAGAGAGAGATTGGTTGATGCACCAGCCATTTATTCTCAAGGTTTGATCTCATCATTTTGGGTAGTCCATAAACAGAGGTTATTTGGGACATAGTGAATAAATTCAGTGAAGTTCTCCAAAAGCAAAAGTATTCAGAAGAAAAGGAAGGTCTCTTCTTACCCATACAACTCCAGTACAAATTCCTGTTTTGTAGTGGTGGTTGAAAACTGCTCCAATTACAAAACAAATTTACAGAGCATGAGAAAAGTCTAGGGAAATGTTCTGAGGATGATGCTTATGATATTTTCCCATACTTTGTGCAGATTTCACACAGAAAAGTTAAGCAAAGTTTAGTTAATATTTGGACATGAATAACATACATAAAAATAGTAAAAACACTGAGAGCAGAAAAATGAAAACTTGTAATTTCATTTTACTTAGGTTTCACATAGTAATCTGGAATTAAGAAGTATAAAATATAGTAAAATTATCTGCAATATGCTTGAAATACAGGAGAGAAAAACTGAAAACTACAAGTTTTTCTGTTCTTTCTAAGATAAACTGATTATCAGTTCAGTATCTATCATAACGCCTGCCATACCATTTCCAGCACTTACCAGAGTAACAATGCTTGAGTTTATACCTTATCCGTGTGTTGGAAAGAAATATATTATTTTATGTATTACTGCACAGAAATGAGACAACTATAACTGGTCTTTAAAAACGCCTCATATTTTGCAGGGAATATTCTACCTTACAGATGAATTACACTAAACAGCATTACATTTCTCTCCATTTATGTCTTCAATTTTTAAAACCAAAGCAAAACATCTGCTCCTTTGGCAAGACAGGAGGAATGTGAATGTCTCTCATTGCTTTATTTTGTTCTTAACCATTAGGGAAAAAAGGGAAAACTAGTCTATTCTGCTTTTACAAAGAGTGAAATATATCATCTAATAGGAAAGACTTCCATCTACCTGCCATTAACTTACGAACTGTAAAGGCTGGTAAAAAGGTAATGAAAAATTTAAAAACAAACAAAAGGAAACATTATAAATACCTCTTATTTGTGGCAGCAAAAGAGATAATTATAAATACACATATAGTTTTCTGTTCTAAGCCTGATTTGGACAGAATTCTCACTGCCATATTTATCACAGAGAAAACCTTGTATTTACAGAAACAATTGAAATGCTGGCTACAGAAGTATTTCTGAACACCTTTAGCAACAGTCTTTTCTCATGAGCTGGAACTGCTGGTCACCTTCAGGGAAGAATGCAGCAAATAATATTGTCCGAACAAAGAGAATTTGTCTGTCAAAAGGTTTTTCCTTCTACATTTGTCAAGACTGCAGGGCATATTTTTAATATCAGTGCTCAATCCACTCCATGCTTAAAGCAGAGAGTCCAAACGTTTTGTCCTGAACAAGCAAACAACTTTGCAAAAAGAGTTTGTGACACACTGCATGTTCAATATCTGGCAAAGAAGCTTGAATGCTCCTAGTACACATTCAGAGGGCTGGTGTGGAGCTCTAAGTTTGTGTGTAAGTGTGGAGTGAGAAAACTTCAGAGGATATGATGAAGGAAGAAATATTTGTTATATAGATAATAGTCCTAGGTGCATTCCTCTTTGTGATGATTTTGAACATATCTGAGCAAGTCTTCTGCTGTGAGCTACTCCAGCTCATGCCAGAAGAGGGGGGACTTCTCTCTCACCGCAACTACATGAGTGCAGTAACTGTCTTGGGTTGGACTACCCTTGTTTTCAGTTTGTTCAGACCGAACCTTTTTTTAAAAGAGGAATTAGCATTCCAGATGTGACTTATAAATAAAAGCACCTTCACTAAGTTAGTGTGTTTATACATGTGTACAGTATGCTTTTTCATAACAATCTTGAAAAGCCAGACCCAGCCTGAAATGCTGTAAGAATGACCCTGTATTAGACCTCATATTCTAATTACATGGGGAAGGTAAGAAGAACTGGAAAAATAAGAAATTAAGGACATGTTTTGCTAGTGAGATAATAGGGTTACTCATAGGTTCTTAATGCTATCTTATTAGAGTCTATATTTAATTCTGATTTTTTAAACGATGCATAACTAACAACACATTTGCTATAATTCTCTTACAAATATGCTGTATGACAATGCTGAGGACTCTGACTTTTTCTGTTTGGACTTCAGGAGGAAATAGGTTTCTAGGAAGCATTTTTTAATTAAAAGGAAGATATATAACTTGTATGTTTTTTCTTATGGTGGCTTGGAAAGACATCTAGAGATATGATTAAAAAGTATGAAAGAATGAATGGAAAGCAGAAAGATACAGTGTAGTTAGAGCAGCATTATTTATATTAATCCTAAAGAGGCAGAAAATGGGTATCTGAAGTGTGCTTTTAAGGGCTATTCAAGTACCATTGTAAAGGTTCAAAAAACAGTTATGTGATCAGATCACTTCACAAGGACAATGTCATTATAGCAGTTTTGTTGTGAAATAACTGGCCTGAATTTCCATGTTGACCTCTGATCCATGACCTGAATAGACCATGATAACACAATCATAAGTGTGGCAGTTTCTTCTGTAGCCAGATATAAGAATGGTTTGGCCATTACATTATTCAAATAAACCCCCAAACTCTATTGGAATTTAAAAACATACATCAATCATCTTTGTAGAACTCACTATAAGCTGGGAGTAACTAGGTGGGTTGCCTCTGAGAATGGTAAACTGCCACCACTATTGCTAATACAGCAGGTCACACAGAATCACAGAATCACAGAACGTTAGGGATTGGAAGTTAGGTCCTTGGAGACGTAATTAAAAGTCTAGAGAGGAAACTGTCACATTGTTGGAAAGAAGAAAAAAGGAAAGCCTACCAGGGGACAGAGATCAAATAAAACAGAACAATACTTTACTCTGATCCATTAAAAATAACAATTAATACCCAATACGTTTGTTCCCACAGAAAAATAACTCTGATACAGTTAAATTTATATACAATAGACATTGTACTTAAATAACACCTGTCAGAGGGGTCTGCCAAGACATTTCACAGATATTAATGGCAGAGCTCAGTTAATCAGCTTATGCCAAAGAAAACCTGTGAGGCTTGAGTTCTGATCTAAAACCTGAAGTATGTGATACATCTTGTCCCTCCACAGACAACACATTGTTCCATCTTTGGGGAGTGTAGCACCTGAAAGATAGAGATATAAAAATTCAAATAAATTTGACTTGTCAGGCCATAGGTCAGCAGTGTAAGACCTCAGGAGGTGAACTGCAGGCACACAGTTAGACAGTGGATCCACAAATTGGATGTTCTGTGCTGCAGTTTTGTTTTGCAAGTCAAAATGTATTCTTGCAAGAACAGTAAAACAGTAGGTGTTGCCCATACAACTATTGAAGCAATGTTGTCTGAGACCAAAGCACTAGTGAGAATGCTGATTTTAGCATTCTGCACAAGCTGGAGCTTATATAGGGTATATCTCAAGGCTGTGTACGTCAGACCTATACAGCACCTAAAGCGTACAATACTCACCTTAACAGCTGACAGTTCAGGCTACAGACCAGGAATATTTCTAAGCTGCAAAGCGAGGATATTACTGTCGATGTGTCCTGGAGCACAAAGTATATAATCTTAAACAACTAACTAAAATATTTCTATAGAAACAAGTCAAAAGCAACACACAGACATAAGGTCAGAAAATCACATTTAAATTTATTCTATTTTTTGGTACAGAAGGGGTCAAAATCTACTGTATAGTATCAATCAAGTGAGAAATGAATACTAAGTAGCTTTAAAAAGACATGTAATTTGTCTGATTTTAAACATTTTTTAAAACCAAACCAGAAACAAATGCCAGGGATGTGTCAGACATGAAGAAAAGGAAAAAAATGTAGCATCTTTGACAACCTGTGTAGCAGCATAGAAACACGAACATAATGACATATGGGGGAGACCTCAGGAAAGACCGTACACAAATCCTTTGGCAGCAATCTATAAAAACAAGATCTGAAAATCAGATTAAAACTAATGTTTTGAGATAGAAAAGGTATGTGAATAGATAATAAATTTCATTTACTTTGCTTAGTGAAATAATGCACTTAAAATTCCCACAGGTACCTCATTGAAAGAAACAAACTTGCCTAACATGTTATGCTCAGGAGAATGAAGATCAGACTCAAGCTAAGGAAGAGAGAATTCCACAGAACTGTCATATATAGTTAACCTCTCTGAAAAGAAATAATCCTTAAAATGCTTACTATTTACCAAATAATGTTTCTGTAAGCAAATTACTATAATTCACTAGAAAAAGCATATGATGTTAAAGAAAACATAAAGCATCAGGAAGAGTCTGCTGGGGAAATGCAGATCCTAGCACCTTCTTTAGGATCAGAATTTCTCCCACTGAGAAAAATAAATGAAGTGGTGGCACCACAGAGAAAAAATCAAATACCAGCTAAGTGAACTGAAACAAGTGAATTGGAAAATGCCCAACTAAACAGATATAACTAGTATGGGAAATAAACATTTATCTCACAAGCCTACCACATATGTTGGCAAAAACCAGCAAGACAAAATTATTTGTGATCGTCATTGAATCACATTTGGGTAAGCAATGCTGCAAGTATAGTTATTCATTAGAACTGGTCAGAAATCAGAATTTCTTGAATACAATGTGACATTTCACTTTTGCTTTTTAAGCTATGTTTTTTTTTAAAAAAAACAACAAAACAACCCACACATGCAGAAGTTTCCTTTAGAACAAGCTAAAATATTAATCTGAAACCTTCGTTCTCATAGTCCTTCAGTCAAGCTATGGAGAACTGAGAACAGAAGATAACAGCCCTTTTCTGAGTGCCACTACCAACACAGAGTAAGTTTTAGAAATTGGTTAATAGAACACTCTTAAGCACCTGTCTCAACATCCAAAGAGGTTACCAGTTTTGGCAGGCAAACTGAAAGGAACAAGAATCTTGTATTAATGGAGTAAATTTTCTGGTTCATTTACTAGTGAGAAAAAAGAGAGGGACATTAAAAATAGGAACATCCAGAACTATGTCATGCTTGATAAATGAAGAAGTATGGGGAACCTAATGTTTGGTATTAAAAAATGACTTGTCTTTTTTGAAATTAATTTAGCACAAATTAGATGGGAAGAGAATAAGAAATGCTTCAAAAATCACAATGTAGTTATTATTTCAAAACATCTTCCATAGTAATTCCATAGAAATATGTTGTATGTTTTTTAAAATTTCTCTGATCTACAAAATCTAAGTTTTTAAACCTCAGCCTTCTCCAATATGCATACTATCTGGTGGGTTTTTTAAGCTTAATACAGCTATGGTCATATAGAATTATTAAAATAGGTTTTCCAAATTCAGATCATACATTCCCAGAGAGCACTTTCTCCATAGCCTTTATTTAGTCAAGCAATCTGAAAATAATAATTTGGTCCATTTTGGCTCTACAGTTGTATTATATGTTTATGAAGCATTATATTCAGTTTTAAATGCATGTGAATGTCAAGTTAAAAACTTAAGGTTTACAAATACCAACAACCATACTGTACTGCTTTTTTAAAAAAAAATTCACCTAAACCTGGCAGCCAAGCTACCTGACATTATCCAGTGCACCAGAGAGAGTGAAATACACAGAAAACTGGAAACTTGAAGGAAAGATATTCTGAGCTTTAAACTAGACAAGTAGACTCCAAACGTTTTTGATTGCACATCCCTACATAATTTATATATCATATACATGTACTAATATACTAATATATTATGTAAATCATAAAATATTACAAAAATAGAAATTACAAAAGGATGAAATAGAGACAAATTAAATACTTCATTTATTTATTAACGTACAAAACTATTTTCTTCCTGAACCCCAGTGGATTATCTTGTGCACGCACCACTTTGGAGACCATTGGACTGGACTAGGCTGCTGAGGAATGACAGAAGTTCTCTATAGTACCAGTCGCTTTCACCTCATCAGCATGGAGCCTACAACGAGCTACACTTCCATCCTCAGCAGTATTTTCTCTATTCCCTCCCTACCCCCCCAGTCTTATCTAGCAGTTTATAGAGCTGTTACAAACAGGCTGCATCTATTGCCTCTGCAACTGTTCATACTGTCCCCAGTGCTGGCAATTAGCAATCATAGTCTTAATTAGTCTGACCCACCTGGCTCTTTTGCTACTAATATATCAATTAATTCAATTCACATAGAAGAACTTCTGTGTAGTACCAGAGCTTAATCACTACTGGTCATCCTTGCATATGACTGATTTACGCACTAGAAAAACTTAGTATCCAGGCTGAATTTGTATTCTCCACTGATGTGCAGTCTGTCAAGCAAGTGCAGAATGTGGTTAGTATTTTTAATGTATGTAGGGATTTGGCAAAAGCCTCAGCAGAGAGTCAAAGGAGAAACTTGGGATGCAAGCTATAAACACTTTGGCACAGTGAACTGAATGATCTTTATCTCCTCTTGAATGGTATGGATACTGCTCATGGGGGGGTCTCAACTCCCTCAGGAGCCTCTGTTACTACTCCATTTGTTAGTTTTTCATATGAGAAATAGAAGCTTCTAAAGCCAGGGTAACTTTGTCATTGGGATCTTTAAAGAACTTCTTTTTGTTCCTGTAGAAATATCTGCTTCCTTGGGAGCTATTAAGCTATGCATTTTTGTACTTCCATCCAACGACATCCCCTTCCTGTCTTCCATGCTTTCCACTGGAAAGAGATTGTCTGCTCTATCTCTTTATTCCCCTTTCCTAGCCAGTATCAAGACGAAACAGGAAAAAAAAAATTCCAGGAACAAATGATATTTTGGTGTCCGGCATTTCTTCTTAAGCACAAGTATATATTTTTGCACTTGGCCTCATGTCAATGCTGCAGACTTCTGCCAAGCATGCTTTTTCTGTTGGCATCATTCTCTTGTCTTCTACTCCCACACAGGGTGACCGAACACCACTTTACTCCATAAAAGGTTAGTGAGATTCTCACTAAACTCACTTTTCCTCATCAAAAGAGAGGAATCTGATCTTCTATACCAGTCTTCTGTATTTTATGTCCTTGCAGCTTTGTCTCTTGTAATGTTGCATTGACATGTGTCAGGTTTCTAATAAGTAAATAATCTATTAAAATAGCATAATACTTTCCAACCTGAGAAGAGATAGAAAGACCTGTCATAAAATAAGGAGTAAATTCAACTTACGTCCTACCTAGGCAGTCCAAAAGAATACAGAACAAATCTCATGGGCGTCCATACTTAGAATCTGATTCCCTCTGAAGCTGAATCCTCTCTGGCTCTCAGTTTACTTCTGCAGTACTGAGCTTGTTCTGCTGTGGTGCCCTGTGTATTACTTACCACTTGTGTCTGTGGCAGCTCTTTGGTCTCTTTATGCTTTTTTCACTCTGATATTTAGTGAGTACATAACTTCGGTGAACACAGTTTCTTTGAATAACAGGCTAAAAGTTTCTAGGCTTTTTAACAGGCTAAATGTTTTTCCATGTGTATTTTCCTCTAAATATTTGCTTTCCGTAATCAGTGACCCAAAAAACTGACCCGAACATGACCTTCTTTCTGCCACTACTAGTCTCTCTCAGCAGTTAACTAAATGCCTCTTGGTGTCTTCTCTGTGACTCCTTCCCATCCTTGCCATGTGACAATACTTGCCATCTTCCTGATGGGCCACTTTTCTATTCTCCATCCTCTTTGAGATTTGTCACTTTATTTGCTTCAGCTTTGCTGGATTCTATCAATATTTCACATTGTGACCACTTGTAATCTGTTGCCCTGCAGATTTTTCCCTCTCTGAGGCTGAATGCGTTTATATCCAAATTCTTCCCAATCTTGGTGAACTGGTGCTGTCCACTACATAGCCAGTGCCTTCTCAGAGTACTGTATGAATGACTTGCTTTCATAAAGGAAGGAAGGAAGTTCTGTAATGATGCAGGAGTCTTATTACAAAACTTTCATTTTTTCCTATCTACCTAAAGTAGATAGTAAATTGACCATGAGCCTTTTTTCGCTCCCAACTGTTAGAAAGGCATGTGATTTGCCAGTTTGAATGTTTTTAGGAGCATTATTGTAGGGAAGGAAGAAAAGCATCCACACAGAAAATGAAAAACCATCTTAGACATTATGACCATTACCATAGCATTTTATTTTACCACATGATGCAACTCATAGCATTGTGCATGCTAGTTCTCCAAACTAAAACAATTTGAATGCTTTTCACTAGTAGCTATGTTGTATTTAGTATAATTTTTGATAGTGTTAAAATCTTCAGGGAAATATTTCATCAACATACAGAACTAAATATAAATTAAATGTAAAAGCACCAAAGATTGTCTTGGAAGCAAATGGAAGAAAGGTGTTTGAGGGTAGACAAATGAGATTACAGTGGAGAATAATAAATACTGTAAAAAAATCTATAAAAGATTTGAAAGACAGTTGAATATACACCTCAAATAAGGAAAGAAAATGTGTAAATTGCAATCTGGAAAAGGATTAAATCACTATACTAGGAACAGAGTGATCAGACACTACTTCTAACTTGCAAAAATGACCAAAAAGGTGAAAAGCAAGAATAAGCAACAGAGAGCATGTATCCCTTTCTGTTGTCCATTCCTGTTGATTTCGTATGCAAGCTTTTGAACTTCTTTATCTGTTCTACATGTTCAATTTTTTTCCCATCATTTAACAGGGGTCTTCACAAACATTATTAGGTTGCCTTGCATCTCAATAATGCGTGCCTTTGCCGCAAGTCATCAAATGGATTCTGTACACTGAGATTTTCTCAGCAATGTAATGTCCTCTCTGCCTCTTCCTAGCAGCAGAAAAGCATACACTGGAGAGTTTTGGAATATTTCTGTATGAAAATTTACTCTGCCATATATTTATACTAGCTGCAACAAAGTCAGGAAATGAACCTTATATTTGGAGCAGAAATTGTATTTGGAGCAGAAGTTGTAAGATTTGCACAGAATTCCACAGTCCCAAAAAAGCTTGTTCTCCTGTACAGATTATTTTTTTTTCTTTTTGTCAAAAGCTGCATTATTCCACTGGAGTATATTTAATGACCACTGTCTTAATCTCATAGCTTTAGCTGAGTGTACATCCCTCTACTCCTATAAACTGGAAACTTCTTATAACACCCATTTTACACAGGAGGGACAAAAATAATAAGAAGGAAACCAAAACTGAACCCAGTTTTCCCAAGAATCTCTGGGGTGCCCTGTGGGACATTCCTTCTCTGGAGTAATTGCTTCTAGTACTTGCAGATTTGGTATGTACCTCTGGTTGTGAATAGCATCTTTGTTACTATGTGAAAATAAGAGCAATCTTGAAAAGTACTTTTGTTAATACAAAGAGTTTATAATATATGTTAAGATGACAGCATCTTTGATCCAGAAGACATGCTTGCTACTACTAAAAAGCACTCCAAAGAAAGAAGTATATTTACTAATATAACTTAAGGTATATAAATTATTTTATGTGGGAAATGAGCATAGTAATTTATATATGTCCATGTCAATTTTGTTTCATCTAAATATCCCGTCTTTTTCCTTATTTTTAATTCATGAAATAAATCCTATCGCAGGATAGAAGGAGAGTAAAAAATAAGTGGCTTGAGGGTTAAAAGACAAGTTGTACCGTTACTAGTCTTTGGAGACTACATCATCTAACATCGAGAGCAGAGGAAGGAGTGGAGAGAGTTTGAGAATACAGCTGTCTATAGTGACTAGAGAAGCAGAAGCCAACAACATGAGAAAATGGCAGAACTAGAACAGGAAGAGGAAGCATTTAGTTAAGTCACTTGGAAGTATTAGATCAGTACTGAAAGCAAAATACATTGGGACAAGCAATTCTGAGCAATTCAAAGCACTCACAGATGGAATTCTGCAGTAGGATGAAAATAAGTGCCTGAGTCAGTAGACTGCTGAGAAGTGCAGCTGTCAGTGTAAGTATTGAGGACTGAACAATTGGTGTCAACAGGTGTTCTTTAAACTGTTCGCTTATAATTAAACATCAACGTACTTTTTGTATGGGAATGATATGCTAAGGGTATGCAAACTGCATTATTAGACAATATTAGTGTAAACTTCCCTGAAATGTTTGAAGAGCAGATAACTACTTCACAAGATGGACTACTATTTCCTTCTAAGAGACCTGAATGCAGTTACTTCTGTCCACTTTATACATTCAGTAGAATTTTGAATATGATCGACTTCCACTCATTTGCCTTTCTATCAGTATTACTAAGGGAAAGCAAAGACAGAATTTACTTTATTATGCCATGAGAAATAATAAATATATGTAGAGTCTGAAATGTCTTTTAAAGTATAGAACAGGACTTAGTCTGAATTTTATTGTTGTCCATTACACTAAAAGAACTCTATGTTTGTGGAAATCGAAGTAAATGTATCTATTTGTTGTAAGTAGTAATAATAACAACGTTGTTTTCAGTCTTGCTGTTTATCTCAAATACACTACACTGCCTAACCAGCTGACAGAATTAGTTAACAAATGGGCATTTTCCACCCAGATTGGAGATCTGTTTTTTCAAGCACACACCCAAGCTTTTACCCAAAAGTGGGAAAAAAAAGAAAAGAAAGTAATAATCTAGGGTATCCAAAATAAACTATTCAGGGTCAGTAATAACAGCTGTATGTCTCTTTAATCATAACTATTTTCCTTCCTAGCTCTCAGCATGGAAACCTGACTGCCAGTGGAACTGATTTTAATGACAAATGATTGAGGGAAGTTCACAAGACACATGAACATCAACACAAATTACCAACAAGGGATGAAGTATACCCATTCCCTGTTAAATGGTGCCAGAGTTCTACACTAAAACACAGGGTGAAGTTATTGAATACTCCTGACCTACCTATCAGATTTAATTCACAGATCCAAACTTTCCTTTGTGTGGAGTTTGTTTGTGTTTCCTGCATGGCTTGAAAACTTTTATCCTTGATGCTCTGTATTAATAAAGAATACTATAACCAGCTTTAAATGTTGAACAATTTTTAAAAGTCAAATTCAGGTGCCTAGTACTCTCTGCATGAGATAAATTTATTTCTTCTATTATACCTGTAAGCATTGCAACCGTTATGAATCTTTGGGCAGCCTTTATCTGAAAGCTGTCCAATTCTGCTGTAGGAATTTTTTCTTGTTACTTACAAAAACACATTTCTGCAAACAAATACTCTAAGCAGATAATTC
Organism: Mesitornis unicolor; assembly: GCF_000695765.1. Lineage (NCBI taxonomy): Eukaryota > Metazoa > Chordata > Aves > Mesitornithiformes > Mesitornithidae > Mesitornis > Mesitornis unicolor. The sequence goes on from NW_010191888.1 coordinate 47,619, forward strand.
TGTAAGTTTCATAGATTTCTAATTTTGGTTGTGATACGAGTTGCAATTAGTGAATACCACACTACAGAGATCTCTTATTTCATACATGTAATCACAACTAGTATCTGTAAAGATTTACAAGAAGACTAAACAATCATTCTGTCCTCAGTCAAAAAATTATTGCCTCCTGAGAATACAGTGATTTAAGAAATCCCCAGTCTGGATATGACTTAAGTATCACATGTTAGTTCTGAGCAAGCCAAATATCTTTACTGTGGTTAGTGGTCTGCAAGACAGTGCAAAAGACTTCAATTCGATTCCCTGCTTTTGCATTCTTGACCAAACAGACAGCTATGTTCATCCCTATATAACATCTTTCATCCAAGAATCTCTGAAGATACACAGCAGGAAAATGCTGAACTGTTGTTGTTCTTAGGGTGATTTCACAATGAATAGGGCCGTGCATGAAATAGCAAGAAACCTGAAGTTTTTCAAACTTGAGAATATGTCATTATGGGAGATCTAATTTGTACTGATGTTAATTGTTCTTACTAGTTAAATGAATGCACAGCTCTATGTCAAGCCAACCATAGCTTAGTACCCCCAAAAACTGTTACCCTGGTTTGATCTTTGAAAGCAGTTTTCAGAGAAGAATGTGCAAGTCTTCACTGGTTCGCTGATTAACTCCACTGTGCTCTGTTGGCAAGGCTGTAGTTAAACCTGAATGTATAAGCTTTTCAGGATACAGCCGAATTCTGCACAGAGCTACCAGGCTATCTATCTACAATAGGTTTCAGCAGTCACATAAAAGCATTTATTAGTTTGGTTTCTGTCCTACTTAATTACATCTGTACTCCTTTTGTAACTAAGCTGGCAATCTTTGGATCAGCAGAATCGCAACTACTTGGCTCAGCTGCATCTTGAAACACATGGGATTGCTTATGGGAACAGAGGAATTTTGATAATGATAACATTGATAATAATTTTAGTGACAACTCTGGTGGCAGAGTAAGGCATATTTTATATGTTTAAAAACTACAGATAGCAATTAGGTAGAATAATTCACAAAAACTCTGAAGACAGGGTTTAAGCTCATCTTGATCAGCTGAAAGTGGGTAAGAAGGGACTGTTTAAAAGTAACTGGAAAAGAGCAATACAGAGTAAGGTAAGATTCAAGTAAAACAAAGAAAGGACTAGCATCTTTGATATCACAGTACTACACATGGGGAGATCAAGTAAGAGTGGAACATAAACTGACTAGATCAGTTCGATATTAAAAGGCAAATCCCATTTTAAGATGTATTACCAAGAACACTGTATATAAAATACACAAAGTAATTACTCTATTGTCTATGGATCGTGTGAGACTTTAACTTAAAAATTATTTGCAGATCAGTCCTGTGAAAAATTTATGGTAAATTGAGTAGTACTCAGGGAAAAGCAACAAGAGTGCTAATATTTTTCAGAAATACAACCTGCTTGAAGGAAAAGGCACTGTTTGGTCTATGAGGGGAGGTGGAAATATGAAAAAGAAAATGATAAAAGATCTTCCAGTGTTCACAAGTCTGCTGTGAAGTCTGTAGTAAAAAAGTCTGATAGTAAAAAAAGGAATCAGTTTATTTATAGGGAACAGTAGCTATTAGGAAAATTTAATAGTGAAGTACTGGAGTAGGCCACTTATGGAGGGTATTGTGAGATGCTTGGGAAAATTCTGGACCAACATCTCTTAGAGATGTCCTACACATACTAATCTTGTCTAAAAACAGATTAGAAATCCTGAGATTTCATCCAGATCCAAAACTCTTCAGTTCCATGAATTCAAGGTGACATACAGACTGCATATACTCAGTTTAAAATGAAGTAACATACCTCTGTTTGTCATATACAGTGGTGATGCTGAATGGTTTTTGTCTCCTGCTTACCATCACAAGATCTCCTTGTCATCTAAAAGGCACAATACCAGTAATTTTTATATGGTTAGGTGTATTTTTCTGGGTATCAGTGATTAAATAAGAATCTAAATTAGTGGCCTAGCCTCTATAATAACACCATAAAGGGCTTTAAAGTTTGGAGATGAGTAAAGTTGTTTTGAATAAGAGTGAAGTATTATGAGAGCTAGAAGTAGCCCATTATGTATTTATTTTGATGCCTCTGTTACAAAACAAGGTATTTAGAGCTAGCTGCACTCCTGATGAACAGCATTTTCCATTGGAGTCTGGACAAATGTATCCATTGGTATGCTTCTACAACAGATTTCCCAAATAAATGCCTCCTAAAACGATACATGGAGGACCAGATGTCTGTGTCTTTTCTCTGCATAAATGTGGCACTCCAACTGAAGACCATAGTTCCTTTTACATATAGAATTTATTTTAGCACCCATTTTTAAGTAATTATTTAAATCCTATCAATATCTCTTACAAAGCACTAAGCAATGCTTGTGTTTGTGTGTGTGTGTGGTCTGTAAAGGAATAAGAACACAAAGAAGCCGACGAAGTTACAAGGAAGTACTTTTAGTCTTTTAAGAGAAATATGTGAAATGAGTTAGAAGACTGCAGGCAGTAACTATCCAACTTCCTTTTAAAAATGTGATTTGGACTGCATTTCAACCATTCTTTAAACTTTCAGGGGGAAAAAAAAAGAGAGAAGAAAACATATTGAAACCCTAACCTATCCTATATTATTAAAGACTGAAACAGGAAATAGCAAATATGTTATGGGAGGCACTGACAATAAAGCTTGGATTCATGTAGTTTCCACACGACCAAAACCCACAAGACCATAGCTGCTAGGCATATGTATCTGAAGATTCAGCTAATTCTGTGATTATTCAGTTATAGGCTATGGAGTAGCCTATATTAAAGCAGATATTTTAAGTTAAAATATTTTATTTGCATGTTATATCACTAAACTGAAGATGACAAATAACTGCTGCTGAGATCTTGATTTTGTAACCATTGCCATAGTTTTTATCTCACAGTTTACTATCTTCTTTAGTAGTAATATATTTAGTTTGCTACCAGTGCAATACCCATTAATCGGCAGTAACAGGTCAGGCAGAAGAAACTTGACTTCATCACAGTGAACTGTGAAACAATGTTGCCGCCTTGGACTGGGGGGATAGTTATTATATGGCTTCTGTTCTTTTCAGCAGCCATTATAATTGTTTTGATGCTTCTGAGTACTAGAATATTTTAAAAGATGGTGTCTAGATCCCAAAAGCAATCATTCTATTCGATTTGCTTGCACACAGTGTATACGTATCCAGAAGTCATAGGGTAGAGGATACATGCATCTGCAAGCTTTTCAGATGCACCAAAAAATCAGAAATAGAGGGTCAAATAAAAATGTTAACCATATACAGCATAATTTTACAAAAAAAAATCTCAGTTGCTATGGACTCAACGCCATATTCTAAGAATAACCAGCCTTTGAGGGAGAGGATTTCACCAAAAAGAGTTTCTTACAGTCCTTCAAATGGTAACGACCTTTGTCTCTTCTTAGAGCCATTGCCCTGTCCTCATTACATCTAGCTCTGCTCTGAGAGAGGTATTCAGTGGTGCTACTGGTAGGGTGGATAACAGAAAGTCTCTCTAAGCATATTTGTAAATTAACTTTCATAGTAGAAGGTCACATTTTTCTATCCTTGAAATCAAACATAATGACTCGCCTTCCCTGCATAACTGAAACTCACGAACTAGAAGAGTTAGGAATTATGAAAGATCCAGATTTAAATTTTGAATTGACTCTAAAACATTTTTAGGTTTTAAAAAGAACCATTTAGCCAACAGTTCACTATTTCCCTTGTTATCCTTGTCCATCCATACACACATGGAATAAATTCCTTTTATTAATTTCAGGCATATATATATGTACAGGTGGGGGTCAATTTAATATTTTTAAATTCAGAAAACACAACTAGGACATCCAGAAACTTGAAGAGATTGGTCCAAGGACCAAGACCAACCCTTTGGATGTGAAAGCAAACTTAACTGAATGTGGGGCAGCCAAAGGAGAGAAATTCAGAGTTCTACCTGCATACCACTGTCAAGTCTAAACAGCAACAGAAGTCTAGCAGATGTCCTCAACAAAGTATTTGTACTAAAGAGCAGTGAGAGTACCTGGCATTCTAACTAGACCTTTGGATGTGAGGGTTAGAACAAGGCACAATTTCAAACAAGACCTATGCATAATCTGCTGTTAGAGTAGTTGGATCCTCTGCTAGGAGAGGTCAAAATAGAGAAGTTGGTCTTTGGAAAGAAGGCAAGGATCAAGCTGTCAATTCTTCTGCCTTTTTTCCTTCTCTTAACATGAAAATCAAATTGTGGTTTAATATTTGAAGCAATTATAAATGAAATAAAAAAGGAATAAAGAAGTTATGATGTATGACGAATCATTGTTCCACTTTACTTAAAGCCTGCTTTAATATTCTGTACTGTATTCTGCTTAGGTTGCCACATTTATTTTAAGTCTACATTTAAGCAAGGTGTAAAGAGCAGAAAAAATGTTCTGCTAAAAGTAGGGAAATCTTATCAGTAATCTTTCAAGACTGGACATGACAGATTTCATGACCTGCCCTTCAATATTAAATTTGACATTTTTGTTGCTTTTAAGATACTGAGCCACCAATCACTATTAGCTGTGAGTGCGCTATTTAATTTGTCAAAACACATTTATGAAAGCTAAGTGCACAAATGCTCACTGTAAGATACCAGGATAAAAGAAGTTAAATCCTATCAACAATTAAGACTAAAGCAGCTAAACTGGATTTAAAAAAAAAGAGAGACTTTCCCATCTTGCTTACAACTAACTCTTCAAGGAAATCACTTCTGACTGGAGTAATACAAGGAAAACAAATGGTCACACACAGAGAGAACTGAAAAACATTGAGATTCACTTGGGAAAAATACCCTCAAGTGTTGTATAAGCTGAGACATACTCCAGAATGCATATAGAACACCACCTGTGGTCTCTGACTAGCAATTACTAAGCTATAGAAAACAATTTTGATGAGCAGAGATTGGAAGTAACAACAGAAAAAGAAGAAACTTCAATCTAGAGAGCTCTTCAATATAAGTGTGTGTATTCCTACTGGAGAAAGGATGATCATAGAACTAGCAAATAGATCCTAAATATGTATTTTTACTTTCTTTACTACTTTAAGCAAGTTGCTGAAACTTGTTGCATCTTATTCTCTTCATCTCTAAAGTGGGTTGAACAGTTTTTTTTTCTTTGCTCATCTTTAAAACCTTCTAATTTCCCTTACAAAAGCTGTTGTAGAACTACAAAGAAACATTTGTATCTATCGCTTTTAACCTATGTTCTTTCAGCTGAGCTCATAAAGTATGGGAAGAATGTGTCTTTAAGAACATCTGCTAATGCATTTTGGAAAGTTTAGGATAAATCAAACTGTGTGGTAGCAACCTCTAAAATAGAGTTAGAAACGATTTGGAACAGAAGGTATGGTACAAAAAGAAAAAAAGATGGATATGCTGCAGACAACCTTTCATCTTCAAAAAACATCACTATGACTGGAAGGATCTAGCAATACTGAAGTGCTGGAAAGACTGTGAAACACCTTCAGTATTAGTGCAAGAGGCAAAAGAAACATAATTAGCTGCTCTTAAATTAACTTCTTGAATGACAAAAATGCTTTTGCCTGAGAACACTGAAGTATCTGTGTTATTATTTGACATACTTGCATGAACTGTACAGTGAATTTTGACAGTTGGTTAACAGGGGTTAGAAAGTTACATGTTCAGAAGTTAAGAACTGTTATCATTGCAAGTGTCTACACAGAATTAATTCAGCCTTTTCCTGTAGTGAGTACACAGTGTCTGAAATTATATGATCATGTACTGTTCTCACACTGCAAGATGTGTCTACATCAAGTACACAGAGTGGGTGATCTTCTCTAGATGAAAACCAGTGTCTGTATAATGCATGAAGCTTCTTTCTTAAGACACCTGCTTAATCTACTGCTGAAGTTTTAAGGTGTGTGATGAATGAGACAGGAAGTGACAGACAGACCTACAGTGAAAGCAGATGAAGCAGTTAAATCCCACTCTGGAGAATTAGGTTGTACCCGTCTCTGAGCTCCTGTGTAATCCTGGGCAACTCACTTTAAACAAAATGTTTACAATCGGTCACTACTTTCTCACTACTTGGCTGTATTTTCACTATGGCTGTAGTCCATAGCAAAGTCTAGGTTAACTCCTTCAGAAGTAGTTTTGATACCCTCAGATCAGATTTCAAACTCGTGCTCTAAAATACCAGGAAATTATAGTTTGCCAGGGAAAGCATTAGACCCCTTTTTATAATAAATAGACAGACATTCCTTCCTAATTAGATTCTTGAAAACAGTTGAAGTTCTTCTGAATATCAGAAGCTGACAGACTAACTAGCATAAAACTCAAATAAAAACATGTCAAAAGAAGGAAAAAAAAGTGAAAAGAGAGATCTTTAATAGGAAGCTGGATCCTACCTTTTGTGTAAGTCTTGCTGTAAGCCATGCTACATACTGTAGCATAGGAACTTAATATAAATGCTCAGTATGCATATGGGTGTTACAGCCATATTTCTGAATAAAATGAATGACCAAACTAGGACTTCATAATGGCATTGGTCTAAAATCTTGATTCTTAATTTTTTGCTTAATTGTATTCTCTTCCCCTTTACTAGCTGTGGCTTACAGAAAATGTGTTTTATATTCAGGAATGTGCATAATTTCTCTGTTGGAAATTTTTATTATACTATTCCCTAGGATTGTTCTCTCTCACCTTATCATCCATCAAAATATGGAGGATTTCAGTTTGATATGTTGTTATAGCTCCTTATAAGCTACTGGTGCCTTATGTCCTGCCTCTTCTCTGTTGGTTGGGCACGTTCTCTGGTCTGCATCTCCAGGTTTGCAAAATGGGCAGAAGATTCAAGTGAACTATAAATTCCTTCAGTGAGAAGTAAGCAAGACAACAGAGAAATACCACACTCTGGAGACATCACAATTTACATGACTTACACTTCCATTCCTCTCAAGCTGCAGTTACCACTCAGACACTCTCTCAAACTTGCAACTTCTCAGTGCCCCAATCTGGAAAATCAAAACAAAAGAAGAAAAATATTTTTCTAACTAGGTTTGTTCATGCTAATTAATCTCAGGTCAATGCCTACTACTAATTCTTTATGGTGGTTATAACTGGTTATAACTGGTTTTGAAGGAAAACTACAGTGAGAAAATATTTGCTGTACAGGAAAAAAAAAGATAAGGCTAAAATTGTTAGAGACTGCTCTCTTCATTAACAAATCTAATTAGTCTAAAAAGAAAGGAAAAGTTTAGATTTTGTTCCTGCTCTCTGAAACCTTACATATGCTCTCTAGAATTTAAGATAATTACACACTTTGAGAAATCATAAGAAAGGTCTTGTGACACAGTTTGAGCCTGTATGCTGACTTTTGAGGTCTTCATTGATCAATAAGTAAAGATATGTCATAATTCCTGCAACTTCTATGGTGTGTGCTGATGTCACAGTCACTGCAGCAATACAAAGAAACAGAAGTCACTGTCCAGGTGGATGGTACAGTATTTTAACAAGGGTCCCATCATCTTAGGATTATCTCAGAACATACCACATAGTAGGCAAATTTGAAATCAAGAACTGAGTGCAAATTTTAAACACTATTGTATATGTGATTGAAAGTCTGATTCTGAGAAATGCAAAATTTCTGAAAAACCTGGAGCTTGTTCAGTCTGAAGTCTAAAGATGATGTATATTCAAATGTCACCAGTTAGTTATTTTGCTGCTGATCCTTTGAGCAGAAATGTCTTATTCCACAATGTTTATCCTGTAATCCCATACTGTCAACCCAAGGATCAGAACTGCCAACAGCCAACTTGCCTCCAGCTATTTTACCTCCTCAGCAGCTTTCAAGAGGCTCTAATGTACTGTCAATACAAAAACCACTGGCTTATTGACAGGTGGAAAAAAAAAAGAGATTTAAAAAACTGCATTAAATCAAGCAAAATAACAAAGGAATCAATCCATGAGGCATTATTAGTTTTCATATAAAAGTACTTAAAATCTTTAAAAATAAACAAACTAATAGGTTGTTTGAAATCATAGATCAGAGCTTAGATTTGTGTGTGTGTGTGATATAGGTTATTATCACTGTAATCCACTAGATTAGTGAAGAGAGGAATATCTCCTTCAAACGCCTCATCCCAGTTAAAAAAAGCCTCACTTTTCCAAAGTAGTAAGGAGAGCTGTTTTTAAGTTTAGTTGAATGGCAGTCTACCTCCTGTAAGTATTTTCTTTCACAAAGCTGTAACCGTTTATAGCCGTTGACTCACTTTTGTGAAACTGCACAGTAAAGACTAGCCTTGTAACGGGCATGGCACATCTTCATGCCAGCAGGTGACCATGCCTTTAGCAGATTACCGCAATTTATTTTTAATCTGCATCAAGCTACCTAGGATCGTCCCTCCTCCATGTGAGGAGACATGCACGTGAACTTGTCAAGGCTTTAGCCACTAGGGGGCTGTGTGAACACAATTTTTTGGCAACTCCTTGGCCCTTCACTGGTTCAAAAGGGCAAATGTGTTTTTATGTACGGTAGAATGTGACTCTGAAATAATTAACTAGGTTTTTCTTATCTCTCCCCTTTGACAGAAAACGCATCAAATCATGGCTTAATAAGTCCTGTGAATCTTTTAGAATGACCATAAATTAGTCAAAATCTTTGTTGGTCATGGTACTTGTATTAAAAAAAAAAGAACAAAATTCTAACAAATGCAAAAATCCTTATGAATTTTTGTCATATGTCTTATATCTGAGCTTGAGACATACTCTCTACAGCTCAAGGATCAAAACTAATCCTGATGAAGTGTGGGCACTGCAAATCCTGTCCATAAACTAACATGTATTATCCCTAATGAAGATATCTGATGAATACTCAGAAACCAGAATGAAATTTCCACAGAAACACAGATAAGGTTGAGATATATCCAAACAGTTTTTGTGAAAGTCTGGTTTTGATATTAATACAGTTCATTTACCCTTCCCTCTTCCGACAGGCATAGGAAATGCACAAAGACGGCAAAATCTGGTAAAAAGCCTGGAAACTTGGTAATTCACATGGACATGACGTTCATTACATTAAGGGTTCACTGCGGGTTTAAGTCAATAGCAGATGGAGGAAAAATAGCAAGTGCCAAGCAGCTACCTATTCCATATACTTGACCCATCTCTCGATTCTTCTCAGCATCTACTGGGTCACCAAAGCATCCAGTCACACTGAAAGGGAGCAGGAGGCAAAATAAGTCCTCGTATTTGTATGTCATGCCACCTGAAAAGTTCTCTTAATGTTCACTTTTTGAAGAACCTGTCCTAATCTCGCATTTACAGAGCCCAAGGAAGGAAGCCAATTTTGATAGCACTTGTGACTCTCAGCACCTTCACAGGCAGGACACGAGGGGCAGCCAGATAGGCTCGGCTATCGGTACCTGTAGATAACGAGTGATAGCTTTCTGTCATCTTCTCTTCGTCAAGCAACCCATGCAACACACGAGGTATCTGCTACCCCCTTAACGCCGTGAGAGAGAGACACGTATGTGGGGGGAGAAACGCTTTAAATCGGTTACAGACGGGGGTAAGTAAAGATTTCGCAGGGGAAGGCGCCAAAAGGGAGCCTGACGGTCCGCAGCCCTTCTCCCGCCGACGTGCCGGCCGGGCAGAACGAGTTGCGGACGCGAAACGACAGCAAACAGCAACGCCCGCACGCCGTGCCCAGCCGGCTGGCAGAGCCCCGAAGCGCCCGGTGTGTCTGTGGCCGCGGGAGGGCGCGGCCCGCCCTTCTCCCCCTCCCGGCCCCCCCCT
>NW_010191889.1:0-431 GCF_000695765.1 Mesitornis unicolor
AAAATAAAAGTCTTCGATTTATAACTCTTATTGAGTCATCTCAGAGTCCGTAGGTCGTCTTGCACTCAACTATGCGCAGAATTTGGGTGATTACAGAGGATTCTATGAGGTTCTGAAAGCAGTGTACGGACCCACACACCATGTTCCAAACCAACTACTAAGCGCAGATGGCCAAATGCTTCTCACAGATAAAACCTCTATCCTGAATCGATGGTCTGAACATTTCCAGACTCTTTTTAGTGCCAACCGTGTAGTCCAAGGTTCAGCAATTCAGCATATTACACAACAACCGGTGAAAAATGAATTGGTTATAGCTCCTACTATGGGAGAGACTCTTGAGGCCATACAGTAGGTGAAAACTGTCAAGGCAGCTGGGATTGATGGAATCCCACCTGAAGTCTGGAAGCATGGAGGCCAAGCACTCCATGCTC
>NW_010191890.1:0-11176 GCF_000695765.1 Mesitornis unicolor
CTGCTTGTTATTTTGTTTCTGCTACACCAGGGCCTGTAACTGTGAGGCCTCTCTCAGCTGCCTGTAGAAGGCCTCGTCAACTTCCTCACCCTGATCTGGTGGCCTGTAATAGACACCCACAACAGTGTCACCCCTGCCAGCCTGCCCCTTAATTCTCACCCACAGACTCTCAAGTGTCTCCTCATCTGCCCCCGGACAGTACTCAATACACTGTAGTTGCTTTCTCACGTAAAGAGCAACTCCACCACCTCTCCTTGCTGGCCTGCCTTTCCTGAAAAGGACATAGCCATCCATTCCTCTGAAGAGGGGCAGGATTATTTTTTCCATGGGTACTGTGACACCAAGGAATTAATCATGATAGTCAAGGCAACACATGGATTAGTTTAAAAAAAAATTCTCCACTTTTCTACATCATACAGTGGGACTTGAATTTACAGGTTCATGACTTCCTTCTGTACTCCAGCTATACAAACATATTTGTGAATGAAAGACTGATCTGTAGAACACACAGAGCAATATATCATAAGTCATGTGTAATAATTTCAAATTTAGAAAGCCACTTGTCTCTGAGCTGCGTACTGGTGCACTGAGTTTCAGTGTTGTTACATAAATTTTCTCACATTCATATTTGTGAACCCTGACACTGTCCAGTTTTCTAGCTGAGTGCTCCATTTGCATATTCTGCAAATACCCACAAACTGATGACAAAATAAAGTTTTCACAATACTTCAATATCCAGATAAAATCAGACAAACATATTTAGGTCAGTGCAAGATTTTCTGAAATATAAGTAATGTGTGTGCATGTGCACATAGCATATTGAATTTGCATTACTTCACTCAATCTTTCATGACATGTTTAGGTAAACTTGTAGCAGACTTTGCCAAAGAATCTTTACCTTCTTCCCTATTTGAAATAATTAAAGACTGAATTGCTATGAAGTACTGTAAATTTGGAAGCATCTATAGATGAAGAAATGTCAGCATTCAGTAGATTTGAGTTTTTACTGCCAGGTGTAGGATAAGAAGTGGCCCAGCTGAATAACAGTGAGGTAGAAATTAATTCAGACTCTGAGTGTTTCATAGCAGCCTCGGGAGAGTAGTCTGAGCCAGACACTTTACCACTCTCAAATGCTTATATCCCATTGAAACTGTCTTAAAGGATCTGATCACCATAAAAATTTTCAGCTTCCCAGGAATAATAGATTTAACCAAAACAAGGGTAGAAATCCTACATAAAATTACAGAAAAGTGCTAGGAAAAATAATGCAGTAATCATTAACTCCACAATCCTGATGACATCAAGGCCATGGTTTCATTCTTACTGGTTCAGTATGCATCCTTATTAATACATGAAAACATATTAGACTTCTTGTTTGAAGCATGGCTTCTCAAAGACTAGTGTCTATGTGTAAAGATGCCAAAATATCCCCTCTTGCTATGGCAATTTTGTCATTTTGTATCTTTGCCAAGCATAAATCATTAATTCTGTCTTCTGCCTCCTGACAAGAATTTCTTAATACAATCACCATTCTTAAAACAAACTGGGGATAATTTGAAGAATTCAGTTTTAACATTTCAATACATCTCTTAATATAAAACATGGATTAAGAAGTATAGGCATAGAACATCTCTGGAAGATGTTTAGTCAAGTAGGCTTTTGAATACAGTAAATGGCACTTTTGCTTTATCATTAATGATTAATTATTAATGATAAGTGTAATAGAAGAGATACTCTAAAGAAAAACATTCTCTAATGGATGAACATGTGTGCACCACTTTCTGAAATGATCATGTGATATTGAATATAATTTATTACGTTAAAAGGATTTTCCCCTCTCTTTAATCATTGAAGAGACTCATGACTCTCAAGGTTATAACAACTAGTCCTGAATATTGCAATATAACTTTTTTGTGCAAGCTTACAGCTTCAGTTGAATGTTCGTATAAGGAGTCACATGATGCCTTGTTAGCTCCAGCTTTTTAATGAGAGGCAGGCTGATATTTTACAGAAACCCTTGGAAAAAAATCATACTGCACAATGTACACTACTGCAAATTAATTATACTATCATAATCCATCAGCAATATCCCTAGAGAAATAGGCATACAAAAGTGCTATCTTTATTTTGCAGGTGAGAAAGTGGAGATGTTAATTTTTGCTTTTCTTTTCAAGCTGCAAATTATGGTAGTGCATATATCAGAGTCCCTGGGCTAATTGTACTTTTTATCCATCCTGATTGCCTGAGAGTGTATTTTGAGATCAATACCAGTTAGCTCATGTGGCCTGATTTAATTTCATTACCTGCACTTCTTTTCTTCCAGGAGAAAATGGTGCAATAGACAAATGCAAAATTCTTTTATAGCACAATATTATTTATCTTGAACAAAAGAACCTGAAAGAGGTGTCTAAAAAATTAAATAGGCTATGTAAATATCCAGTATATAATATTTTCCTATATGACAACTCCAGTAGACACAGCTTTCCTTCCACTGTGTACATGATCTTGAAACTGTTTAATCATTTTACTTTTCCATTAACAGTTTTCCTTTGATTCAAACACTCAGAGAGGTAATAATTATATTGACACACTATCGTATCGGCTGTACCAGACTGCTATTAGATAACGGACGACAACTACTCAACTCTTGGCAGGGTTACCCCAATAAGATTTGGTTTTGCCAGTTTCCTCGTCTAGGAGATCAGCTGTCTAATGAAGCAACAAAATATATTTTTAAGAAGATTATATGTTCGCACTGGTTTTATATCCTTTAAGGTTTTAGTAATAGTTTAGATTTAAGCAAGAATTTAAACTTCTGGCAAATACGAACACAGTATACATATACTTTCTGTGTTTGTATATCATATGAGGAAAAATTGAAGCTTGAAAGAGTGCATTTTACTTTTTAAAAAGAAAAAGAAGAAAAAAAAACACACACAAGCAACAAAACATGACCTGCTTATCAGATACAAAGGAACATTGAAAACAAAGAAATAGACCTGCAAATAAGCAATTTTACATACAGTAGCTAATAAAAAAAATAATAGTGCTATTGACATTGAAGAAGAGATTTGCATATAAGCATTTCAGACATAATTTCTTTATGCAAAATATAATTAAATTAGAACTTTCAAAGATACTGAGCTCTTACAGTTTTCTCAAGGCAAAAGCCCTAAACAAGAACAACACTGAACACTTGCTACTCTTATCACCGTCAGGTATTTTGTAGCTACAGCAAGATTTTAAGCAGATGCTTTTAAGTCTCCAGTTAATACAGAATATCATTAGAAGTTATAAATCTGTATGCCATGTAACAAGGCAGAAGGAGGTGGCAGTTGGGGTAGAACTGGTCAAGGAATATGACTTCACAGAATCACAGAATATTAGGAGTTGGAAGGGACCTCGAAAGATCATCCAGTCCAACCACCCCTGCCAGAGCAGGATCACCTAAAGAAGATCACACAGGAACACGTCCAGGCGGGTTTTGAATGTCTCCAGAGAAGGAGACTCCACAGCCTCACTGGGCAGCCTGTTCAGTGCTCTGTCATCCTTACAGTAAAAAGTTTTTCCTTATGGATAAGGGAGTTAAGGCAGAGGAATTATTTGTACCCTGTTCCTCCTGTGGAGACTCACCCTAGATATTAGGATTGGTGGAGATTATCAGGTGAAAGAAACAGGTAGGCCAACACTACACCTGCCAAGTGCAATGCCAGGGGTCTTAAAGGTAGACACAGTTGTCAATCCTGTAACAAACGTTGTATGGAAAATATTTTCAGTTTGTACAAGAGTAGCAAAGGGAGACATCACTAAGCAATACTGTAATGCAAATGTAATCACTTATCAATGGCATTGCACCTGAGATAACTCTTTAATAGACATCTTTCACATTACCTTTTTATGCACACAGACTTGAAAGCTAGTGTAGACTTATTTAGATAGTGATTTAGAACATTTTAATGATATTTTTCTAAGGGTTTTTTTTAACTTTTACATTATCTGATCCATACCTAGCTATGCATACTTCTTAGTATTTTGTAATTTTCTTCTTGCAGGGATGTTTTCAGTTTTCAGTTCATAAATGCATGTTTGTAGAAAAGCAATACTGTATACCTAAGTATGGATTAGCACAGCAGTGTTAAACAGTTCTAGAGTCATCCTGCCATTTAAATTCATGATAGCTACACAGACTCAAGATTTGTTATTATTAAAATACATATATCTCAGACATTTTAATCTATATCTGTACTTTTGAATCTTACAGATCTGCTTCCTACATTATGAAGAGCAAGAGCTTTTGTTTAAAAGGACAAATTCAAAGAACGGACAGATTATGTAGCTCTGCTTCACTCTGTTTCACAGAATAGTCTCCTTTCATGAGGATCAAATATCTACTTTCAGCTAGTTAAGAAATAAATAATCTGTTAAATATTTTTTTTTTCTTTTAAGCCACAAGTGTTTACCTGGTTTACCTCTTACTTGAAGCAGCTGAATGACACTCTGATTTTATTATTTTTCCCCTGGAAATTTAAGCTAGATACTTCTTCAAAGTGTCAGCAAGCCATTCTTTTGACTCTGCTGCAAACCTTAACAGTCCTATTCCTTTTTTAATTATTATTCTTATTATTATGAATAAAAATAGTGCTTCTACAGAGAAAAAAAATAATTCTGTAGTTCACAGTCATAAAACTTTTGTCCAAGGGAGGAGAAAACCCTCAGCAACACCACTTCTTCAGCCTTTTTATCAACAAAATATAGCATTAAAATCTAAGGGAAGTGCACATGAAATAGGCAATGAAGAATAAAGTATAAAAATATGGAGTAAGTTAGAAGTGTCAGACAGACTTGTAGATTGAATCTATTGCTGCCATTAGGATTGGTGTTTCACAGGACAGCTGATAAAATTAATTTCTCCTCCTATCATGGCTTCATTAAAGTTCTATGAACTTCCAGAGGGCAGAATTTGGCCTGTTAAGGGGCTTGGTTGACGGAGTCCCATGGGAGCCAGTCCTAAAGGGCACAGAAGTCCAGGAAGGCTGTACATTTTCAAGAAGTAAGTGTTAAAGGTGCAGGAGCAGAGTGTCCTCATGTGCTGAAAGATGAGCCAGTGGGAAAGAAGACTGTCTTGGATGAACAGAGAGATTTGGCTGGAACTCAGGAAAAAAATAGAGTTTGTGACCTTTGGAAGGAAGGGTCGGCAACTAAGGAGGACTACAAAGATGTTGTGAGGCTATGCAGGGGGTAAATGAGAAAGGCCAGAGCCCAGCTAGAACTTAATTTGGCTACTGCAATAAAAGACAATTAAAAATATTTCTATAAATACATTGGCAACAAGAGAAGGGCTAAGGAGAATCCTCATCCTTTATGTGATGCAGGGAGAAACAGGGACAAACAATGAGGAAAAGATTGGGGTACTTAATGCCTTCTTTGCCTGAGTCTTTAATAGTAAGACTATTTGTACTCAGAGTACACAGCCTGCTGAGCTGGAAGACAGAGGTAGGGGGTAAAATGAAGCCCCCATGCTGTGGTTGATGGCTATAAACTATGCAGAAGGCACAGGCAAGGAAGAAGAGTTGGACAAGCTATCCTCTATGTGAAAAATGGGATTGATTGCACAGAACTATCTTTTACGTATGGCAATGCACAGGCCAAGAACTTATGGGTGTGTTGTGGTTTAAGCCCATCTGAGAGCAAAGAACCATAGGGCTGCTTCTTCACCCCTGCTCCCAGTGGGATGGGGAGGAGAATCAAAGAAAAAGGAGGTAGGAAAAAAAAAAACAAACACTTGGGTTGGAATAAGGACAGTTTAATAGAACACCAAAAGGAGCAATGAAATAATAACAGTAATAATAGTAATAAGAATATACAAAGCAAGTGATGCCCAATGCAATTGCACACCACCTGAAACCAGATGCTCAGCCCATTCCCTAGCCCTGCAAACAAATCTTCCCACCTCAGCCAGCTCCCCTAGGCTATCCATTGGGCATGATGTATCAATTATCTTCTTGGCTAGCTCAGGTCAGCAATCCTGGCTCTGCCACCTCCCAACTTCTTGTGAAAAACTAACTCTCTCCCAGCCAAACCGAGACATTTTTCTTACAGTGGAAGAGCTCTCAGTCCTAATGGGCAGGAATTTGAACAGGGAGTGCAGGACACCAGCTTGACTAAGTCAAAATCTCTTAGGCAAACTGTAACACAAAACCAAAATGCATAGGCAGTGAAGGCAGAGATATTAATCCTGGGGAGATTATAGGGATATGACCTGGGAGTTCAGGGAGAGGATCAGGAAAGCCAAGGCACTAACTGGTGCTGAACTTGGCTAAGGGCATGAAAAATAAAAAGAAAGGTTTCTTCAGGTACATAGGGCAACAAAGGAAGGTGAAGGAAACTCTGTCACCTATGATGAGTGAGGTGGGTGACCTGGCCACAGCTGACATGCAGAAGGCTGTGGTACTCAACAACTTTTTTGGCCTCAGTCTTCAGTGGCAAATGCTCTAGTCATGCCAGACAGTTCACAGGATCCAAAGGCAGGGACTGGGAGAATGAAGTACTGTCCACTGTAGAAGATGAGGTTCAAGACCACCTAGGGAACCTGAGTGTGCACTATACTCTATGGAACCTGATGAGATGCATCTATGGGTCCTAAGGGAACTGCAAGATGAAGCTGCTCATTCACTATCCATCATATTTGAAAAGTTATGACAGACTGGTGAAGTTCTCAGTGACTCAGGAGGGAAACATAATCCCCATTTTTAGAAAGGGAAAAGCCAGGAAGATCTGGGGAACTACAGGCTGGTCAGTCTCAGCTGTGTGCCCAGCAGGATCATGGAGTAGGTCCTCCTGGAAACTGTGCTAAGGCATATGGAAAGCAGAGAGCTGATTGGTGACAGCCAAAGTGGCTTTACTAAAGGCAAGCTGTGCCTGACAAATTTGGTGGCTTTCAACAACAGGGTTACACCATTGGTGGATAAAGGATGAGTGACTGGCATCACCTACCTGGACTTGTTCTATGTATTTCATACTGTCCCACAGAACATCCTTGTATTTAAAATAGACAGACAAGGATTTAACACGTGGTCCACTTGGTGGATATGGAATTGGCTGCATGGTCACACTCAAAGTGTTGTGGTCAACAGCTCAATGTCCAGGGGAACACCACTGATGAGTGGCATTTCTCAGGGATCTGTATTGGGATTGGCATTGTTTAACATCTTTGTCAGTGACATGGACAGTGGGATAGAGTTGCCCCTCTGCAAGTTTGTCCACAACACCAAGCTATATGTTGTGGTTAACATGCTGGAGGGAGGGATGCCAGAAGGACGTTGATAGGCTTGAGAGGTGGACCTGTGCAAACTGCATGAAATTCAACAGGGCCAAGTGCAAGGTCCTACGCCTGGATCAGGCAATCTTAAACATATATACTAAATGGGCAGAAAATGGATTGAAAGGAACGGTGACCAGCAGGTTGAGGGAAGTGATTCTTTCCCTCTACTCCACTCTCATGAAACTCCACCTGGAGTACTGTGGCCTGCTCTAGGCCTGCCAACATAAGAAGGACATGAAACTGTTGGAGTGAGTCTAGAAGAGGGCCTTGAAGGTGATTGTGGGATGGAGCACCTTCTCTATGAGGACAGGCTGAGAGAGTTGGTGTTTTTTCGCCTAGAGAAGAGAAGGCTCTGAGGACATCTTATAGCAGCTTTCCAGTACTTAAAGGAAGGCTTACAGGAAAGGTGGGGAGGGACTCTTTATAAGGGAGCATAGTGATAGGATGAGGGGTTAGGATTTTAAGATGAAAGAAGGTAGATTTAGACTAGATATTAGGAAGAAATTCTTTACTGTGAAGGTGGTGAGGCACTGGAACAGGTTGCCCAGAGAAGCTGTGGATGCCTCCTCTGTGGAAGTGTGCAGGGCCAGGTTAGATGAGACTTCGAGCAATCTGATCTAGTGGGAGGTGTTTCTGCCCATGGCATGGGGCTTGTAACTAGGTGATCTTTAAGGTGCCTTCCAACCCAGACCATTCTGTGATTCTTTGATAATCCTACAGAATTGGTTAGCAACGTGATATACCACTTAGACACACAGAAGTCTATGGGGTTGGATGGGATCCACCCAAAGGCACTGAGGGAGCTGGCAGAAGTGCTCACCAAGCCACTTTCAATCATTTATCAGCAGTCTGGGGAGGTCCCAGTTGAATAGAGGTTAGAAAATGTGATGCCTATCTACAAGAACAGCAGAAGGAGGACCTGAGAAACTACAGACCTCTCAGTCTGACCTCAGTGCCAGGGAAGGTTATGGAGTAGGTCATCTTGAGTGCCATCATACAGGATGTCCAGGACAACCGGGTGATCAGGTGTAGTCAGCATGGGCTTATGGAAGGCAGGCTCTGGCTGACTAATGTGACAAAATGACCTGCTTAGGAGATGAGGAAAACACTGTGGATGTTATTTACCTGGACTTTAGTAAAGCCTTTGACACTGTTTCCCACAGCATTCTCCTGAAGAAAAATGGCTGCTTATGGCTTGGATGGGTGTACTCTTTGCTGGGTAAACAACTGGCTGCATTGCCAGGTCCAAAGAGTGGTGGTAAATGGAATTATATCCAGCTGGGGAATCAACACAAGTGGTGTTCATCATGGATCAGTATTGGGAGCCATTCTGTTTAATATATTTCTCAATGATCTCATCAAGGGAATCAAGCATGCCCTCAGTAAGTCTGGAAATGACACCTAGTTGGGTGGGAATGTTGATCTGCCTGAGGGGAGAAAGGCCCTACAGAGGAATCTGGACAGGCTGGATCAATGGGCCAAGGGCAATTGTATGAGGTTGAACAAGGCCAAGTGCCAAGTCCTGCACCTGGGTCACAACAACCATATGAAATGCTAGAGGCCTGGGGAAGAGGCCTGGAAAGCTGCCCAGTGGAAAAGGACTTGAGGATGTTGCTTGACAGGTGGCTGAACATAAGCCAGCAGTCTGCCCAGGTGGCCAAGAAGGCAAATGGTATCCTGGCCTGCATCAGGAATAGTGTGCCCATCATGACAAGGGCAGTACTAAAAAGGCTATTTCTGGGCCCCTCACTACAAGAAAGACATTGAAATGCTGAAGCATGTCCAAAGAAGGGCACCAAAACTGATAGAGGGTCTAGAGAACAAGTCCTGTGGGGAATGCTGAAGGAACTGGGTTTGCTAAGTGTGGAGAAAAGAAGGCTCAAGGGAGACATTATCTCTCTCTACAACTACTTGAAAGAAAGTTGTTACAAGGTGAGTGTTGGACTCTTTTTCCAAGTAGCAAGTGATAAGACAAGTGGAAATGGCCTCAAGTGGTGTCAGGGGAGGTTTAGATTGGTTATAAGAAAAAAAATTCTTCACTGAAAGGGTTGTCAAGCACTGGAACAGGCTGTCCAGGGAAGTGGTGGAGTCACTGTCTCTGGAGGTTATTTAACAGACATGTAGATGTAGCACTTAGGGACATGGTGCAGCAGTGGAATTGGGGGTGTTAGGTTAACAGTTGGATTTAATTATTTTAAGGGACTTTTCCAACCTAAGTGATTCTGTGATTCTGTGATCTCAATCAAAGCCAAAGACATTTTAGCTGCCTTAATGCTGAATGAGAACAGGCTAAATTTACTAACTACGTTGATAAATGCAAGTTAGGCTTTCACCTATACTACTCACAGCAAAGCCAGTTCAGATTTTTTCCCATTGCCTGCCAAGCAATTGCTAGGGGGAGTCACTGGCAGTCTGAAAAACTGACTGCTGACAGGAGCTTGTGCTTAGAGTGCCTTTGCACTCTTTTGTTCTGCTGTTCCTCAGTCCTTCACTTGTCAAAGAAAGTTTAGGCATTTTATGTGCAAGGATTCGGTTTTCTGAGTTGCAGCAGGTCCTAAATTCCAGGTATCAGATAGAAATATTCTCACTGATTGTCACTGGTTTGAGATTAGGCCCTTAATTGGAAATAGAATCATGCGTAGACTTGCAATCAGAAACCTACTGAAATAAAACTGTTTTCATCAGTTACATCTCCTCCCTGTCAAATAAGTAACTCTGAGAGTGACAAGAGCTACGGTTTGTCCAATCCCTCCTCTGATAAGAACATACCATCCTCCTGTTCTTCACAGTTTTATAAGCACTGTATGTTAGCCTATTTCAGTAGAAGCACAGTGGTTTTTTATTGTATTCACAGATTTAAACCTAATGTCTGAATATAAAAAAAATAAAACACTTAACAGTTCCACACTACATTTTTTTCATTGTTTCATTTAGAGGGCAGATTAACTGATTAGTAGAAATGTCAGTTGCATTTCCTTCCTCAAATTAACTGAATAAATAAATATTTTTTTAGAAGTTCAAGTTTTGATGAATTATACTTTATCTTGTTGAACAATGAAAGTCTTTAAATTCGCTGTGCAGAAGCCTTACCAGAATGACACACCAATTTAGTATTCTGGCAAATCTTTGAAACTATTTGTAACAAAAGACAAACTGTGTAATGGACATATAGTAAACGCAATTTATAAGTTTTTACACAAGCATAAATCCTTAAGATTATTGTACCTTTTGCAAGCCAAGTATCTTATTCTTTAAAATTGATTATGTTATGGCTTTATTCAAATAGAAGATAGAAGCCATAGTTACATATTTGTCTATACAACATTTGAAAAAAATGGAAAGGGAAGCTCCTTAAAGAAAAAACATTTAATATAGTTAAAGACTCCCGTATCAACATTGTCAGTCTAAGGAATTGGAATTATATACCCATGGGTTTTCAAAGCCTTCATTTCTGGATTTCTGCCTGAGGAGTATTTACAGCTTTTGATAAAATTGTATGCTTACTTCCACAATCTTCTTGCTAACATTCTATGACAGACAAAGATACCTGCCTGCCTGTTCAGTATATCTGGCATGAGATCAACATCCTCTCCCTTCTGTGACATGAACTGTGATTTTGAACTTACTGTGTTCCACACATATGTCTTTTCCTGATTGTATAAAAAAATTAAAATCAATTAGCCTAATTAGTCAGCTTTAAAATTTGTGTTCTTTTGAGACATCACAAACCATCGAAAGACCTGATATCTTTTCTGTATTCTAACAGAAGTCCCTGTCATTTTCCAGATGGCCAATTGCATGGTATCCTGAACTGCTGGGAAATCTACAAATCACAGAATCACAGAATCGCTCGGT
>NW_010191891.1:0-4106 GCF_000695765.1 Mesitornis unicolor
TCAGTTAAATAAGCTTGAAGAAAAGTATCTTGTCCACTTGGGAGGAGTTTGTTCAGGACAACTAGGAGGAGTGGCTGGTAGTTGTGAACTAAGACTGAGAAGCCTCAAGTACAAAATCCTCTATGATGATATCACAACTTTCATTAAGCCATTCAACCGTTTTTCTTGGCTTTAAGTCTCCCATCTGCTGGACATGTGAACCTATGTTCTGACTTGCTTTGCTCCACTCAGCTTCAATCCCTACGAAATCCTCTGCCAAAAAGATGAAAACTACTGGACTCTTAGGGTGGATCAGCCACTTGTGGAATATGCTATACGTGCTTGAAAAATACAGATTTCTGCTTTCCATAACAACTAATAATTGTATTCTGTATTACATAGGACCTTTATATTGTATACCATGATTGGCATTCTCTATAATGTTTGCTGTCCTATCACTCTGATGAAACAGAAATATTTAGCAGTCTTTAAAAGACGCTGAGACTGGGACAGTGACCGAAGAACTAAAATTCTAACAGGGCACTGCTAAGTTAATAGCCCTAGCATAAGAGAAGCAGAGCTGGCATGATGTTGGATCCTCTGTGCTGAACAGTAAGAACTGTAATAGATACTGAGGCAGAGCCTCTGCTGTCACCCAGCACAAACTGACAGCACCCTCCGAGAGCTGCGGGCAAGGCTGCTGCCCCTCACCCTTCACTGGGCTGCTGGGAAGAGCAAGTTTCTCCTCCCCTATGGGCATACCTTGCCACGGCCAGCCACAGATGGAAATGGGGGATGTTAAACAAACAATGTAACTTCGCAATTGCAACACTGACAATATTTAATAAAAGTAAATAGATTAATAAGATTAGTAGGATTAACCAACCTCCTTGGCCCTCTAGAAAACTAAACTCATTTTTTGAGGGTCAGTTAGGCACTGAACAGTTTAAGGATTATCACATCCATACAGATAAAGGCAGACAGAAGTGTGTTGTGCACTGCAGTGTACTCAGGGTACGTGTTATTCTTCCTACTGGTTTTGCTTTCGCTGTTTTAACTTAGTAAAAGTGCCCGGAGCCAGGTCTGTTTACATATTTTCAACTGTTTGGTACTGTTTTCTTTACAAGAACCCAAGAGCTATTCAGCAAAATTTGTGTGAGTTCATCTGTAAAACAATTGGCTTCTCCTAAGTGGTCTGTTAGGGGTGATTCATTCTTATCAATCTCTTCTGTACTTCTGTGCCATTTCTGAACTCCTGCCTTAAGTCACTGTCCTTCATGAGAAGGAGCAATGGCATTAGATACGTAAACATCGCAGAAGGGGTGTCTTTCTTCTCTTGTGTTTAGGCTCTGCCGTTGGCAAAAAAATTGTAATGCATTGCTTTGTTTGGAAAACTGGCAGGATTTGTAAGGCAACAGCCAGATTTCAGAATAGTTGATAAAGTCTGGTACTTAGTAATTTTGCCCCAGTGGAAAATGTGCTAACTTGTGAGGGTGACTTCTTTCCTCTCTCCTTTTCACCAGTTACTACTCTTCTTTCATGAAGTCACCTTGTTTGGCTAAATAAGTCTCTGAAAATTGAAGTGAGTTCTTTGTGTTCTTTTGCTTTACTGTTTGCTGGAGTGAATGGGAGCACTGAATTCCTGTCAGCCCAATGAAGGAGTAAACTGTCCATGAAACATTAAAACTGTTGCACAGCTCAATCTATAGCACTCTGGTGTAGGACTCTGTGGTCTCAAAAGGATCGCTGGTCTACTGCTGCAGAAGCTCTGATGAGTCTCCATTATCAGCTACAACACTCACTTCTACCAGCTCAGCTACGATACTGCCTGTGTATGCAGCAGCACTTTCAGGACATGATCTACTAAGTGGTGAGGAAGCTTTTCTACATTTTGGTACTTTCTCTTCTGTGTATGTCCATCGACTTTCTTTTCCTGACCTTTCTGTAATAAGAAACAGAGCATTCAACTACTATCATCTGCACAGTACACGGATTATAAAATACCTTTCTGTCCCCAGCAACTGCACACTTGAACATATACTGATTTAATCAGAGTCGAAAGGAAAAACAGAAAAGCCATGTGAAAGCAGAACATTCCAAATCAGCTAATGCCAGTGACTGTCATAGCACTAAACCCCAGTAAAGCAAATGTCTGCTGAATCACATTGCTATTTTCAGAAAGACATAACGGCGTTGAAGTATTAAGAATTAGCAAACTACTGAACTAGGGAAGAAAGCTGTTCATTTTCACTAAGAATTAAAATATTTGAGAAATCTGTAAGAGTGCTGCTGGATGCTATGGACTGTCTGTGTGTATTGCCACAAAATTTGACTGCTAGGCTTGTCTGCCTTCTTTTTTACTGCAAAACAAAATTCCAGAAAGCAGCAACAAAAGACCAAAGCCAGACAACACGGGAAGGAACTGCACCTTTCTAAAAGACCTTTCTAAATGTTCTCACATCAGCCATTTAAAGAGAAGAGGAAGAGACTAGCAATAAGCACCAAAACTTTGCAGAAAATGAGAGGACTGATGCTGGGGGCTCTGGGACTCCCAAGTAAGCTTAAAGTCATGTCCAAGAGTTCCCAAACAACTGTGATTTTTCCTCATCAACCTGTCATTGTCAAAACAAAGAATACATTGCGGCAACCCACAGAGTTATTTAGACACTGATTCATTCCACTTTCAACTTCTCAGACAAATTTCATCACGGATACAGGAGTATATAAAACCAGTGCAAACCATATAATCCAGAAGCACTTGATGTCACAGCATTACATCATATAGGAAGTGTAGCAAAGGCTTAATTAGCTATCAAAGTGTTTTACTAGCAGATTTGGTTAAAAATTATTTGAGAGTTTATAATTTCCTAGGGGGGGGGGCTGCCTCTGCCTTCTACTTCTCTTTCTCACAGGGGCTTGAAGACTGGGACTTTTGGGACAGGGGAAGGGAGAGACATGCTGCTCCAAGCCTACTAGAAGGAAAAGGTGATTTAAGCCATGTAGTTTGTTACAGGCAGAGGCAGATCAGCCCTCTGGTGTGTATATATGTCCAAGGGGATGTATAAAAGGTTCCATTTATTAGGTTCAGTTATCACTCCTTAGTCTGTGACCTACCAGGTACTGCAATACAAAACTTTTTTTGCTTCTCGTAGCTCAACCCATTCATTGCACTTCCTCAGACCATGGTGAAATTTCTCCTTTTCCCACTGCTCTTAATACTTTTCTGGATTAGCTCAAAAACTGCTTACGACCTAAACCTTTTTAGCACTGCCAAATCACTGGTCCTAGATGGGACTCTTTTAGGCCCCTGAATTAATTTTTCTCCAACAGATTAAAACAGTCCATTAGGGTAGATTTCGTGTGACAAACTGTCAGTAGGCTTCTGTGGCTGACACACTCGTCCGCCCACCGCCCGCCCATCCTCACGGCTGCTAAATCATATTAACATGCTATCAGATCACTCAGATTTTTGCATTTCAGCAGCTGTTGCTCTCTTCTTATTACTGAGTCTGCAGAGAAAATCTCTCAGACAAAATGGAACCAAATTTTGCGACTGGAACTGTGCAGGATGGAAAGTGCCTGAGGGGGGCCTGCAGGTACCATGCAGAGGTCTTTCAGAAGAGACATTTGTTATTCAAAGTTGCTTCCCATAAAAAAAAAAGTACCAAAAACAACTAAACAAAAAAACAGCTGATCTCTACTCCAAATATGTAATGTTCTCACATATTTAGTATCAAAATTAAGCACAGGACAATGCAAGAGCCCCATTCACCTCACACATTTTTCATCTCATCCCAAAGCGGTCATTTAATCCAGTGTAGCACAGTGCACTGCTGAAAAGTGATGAGGACAAGGTTTGTCACTGATCACTTCCCAAATAATGCAACCTTTGGTCAGGCCCTGTAACAGTTCACACTTGAGAAGCGTTACATAAGCATAAAATGGGAACAACAAGTAACACTGCTGTTGTATTGACCCAGAGATGAGCAACGTTAGTATGCTTCAGTGATGGGTCCATTCAACAGGCAGCTGGACCCCTCACGTCATGCATTTCCTCATGTTATTAAATGACCTGAGGTAAGTGCCCAAAGCCATCGGTGCCTCTTTTTGCTCAATTGTAAAGTGAA
>NW_010191892.1:0-4857 GCF_000695765.1 Mesitornis unicolor
TCCCCTCATCCAGATCATTGATAAAGATGCCTTCATCTCAAACGCAACCTCCAAAATTACTATTAGGATGTAATCATGGCCAGCTCAGCTATGAGCTGAAGGCAGACGGGAAAACTGGTAAAAGCAGTGTGTGCAAATGGCTGACCTTCAAAAGAGCAGTTTGTGAAACATATGTGCTGCCACAAAATAATATTTAGTAGCATTTCTGGTGCTGCCTTTCTTAGATTCACAATCAATATTGCCCTGCAGCGACATTCCCACACGCCCATGAAGGTTCCTGTTTTAATTTCATTTAGCATAATAATAATGCTAGCTTCAAAAGAGATCAGTGTACCCCACAGAGGTGGCAAGAAAGCAAAAGCCAAACCCAGCCAGAGACCCCGGCGTGTCCCTCAGTAGGTGACCCCACCTGGGACAGAGAGCATGGTCCCCACCTGCAAAACCCTCCAAGGCAGAAGCACTTCCAGGGCCAATGAGGTTAGACTATGGGAAATTAAGTTGAATGGGTCAGTGAATTTGCTACTTCTGTGAAATAAGTGAGCCTTCTGTGAACCCAGCCTGGCTATAGCTTAGTGGGGAAAGGTTTTATTATATAAATAAAGTTTAGCCTATGTTCATTAGGTATTGTGGGGCTCACAGTAACTGCCCAGATGCTCAGAGCATAAACTATACACAATAAAGACCAAGTTCGAAGACAACATCTTTCTTCCACACCACTCATTGACTCTCTCTGAGGGTGCTCAGCCCTTGCAGCTTCCCAGGTCACAGCTCTTGCAAGTCCAGTGTGCTGCAACGGACACACTCCAGCTGCTAAGGCAGCCACTCTGATGGACCAGCAGTCTCATTAAAAATAAAAAAATTAAAAATTCAGCTGATTTAGCATGTATCTGATATACTTCTTCCATACAAAAGCTCCTCCAGAAATATATATATTTTAAATGTTCCTTTTTCCATTATTTATTCCCTCAATAATTTGTGCTTCTACTTTGTGAAGCACAGGAAGATCTGTTGTTTGTTTAAGAGCTTAAAATCTATATCAGTTTCTCATAACTAAAACCAGCACGCTGCTATATTCAGGCAAAATCTACTACACAAAACACAATTACCCTATCCATTGGCTACACATCAATAGGACACCACATTATTAGTCAACAGTGGGGAATCCTAATGATCCCCTGTGAGAATTGGGGTAGTGCAAGCCTCTCATTTTCTGCTCCATGATGTGTAGATGACAAGTACACTGGAAAGAATACAAAATGAACGGCATCATTTCTGTGCACATCCTAACTTCATTTTCTTGGGAATGTGGAAAGCTAATGAAAGAGCAAGTCCATGACTATCAGATGGAAAACAAAAAAATCCACTGATTGTAATGTCTTCCTTAAGAACACTGACTTGTCCACTTCTTTAGCCCTGGTATTTTCAAAAGACTGATATTTTCAAAGTGGCTGTTAGACACACACTCAGCCCCCAAGAATTTGGGGGTTCACCAACATCCCCAGGTAGGCAGCAGATAAACTGTGCCACCGCTCGAGGCACACTTCACCTGACCCGACATGGAACCTTACCCTGCAGCAAGGCAGCTCCTCTCACAGGGCACTACAGCCAAATACGTCCCTCCCAGGACCAGCAATTTTTATTTCTGTTTGTTTCATTCCCCATTGCCTGGGTAGTGGAGAGTTCAAACCATGAATAGGGTTTTTAATTTTACATCTTCTGAAGAAGAAATTTATTTTTAAATGAGCTCTAGACCATGCTTACACACTCTATTCATTTCAGCCCAGGACATATTAACATCCCAAGAGAGATGTGAACGTTACCGGAGGCTGTCAAATTAACAGAAATACACTGACAAAGACAGTTTGTTCAGGGATTCTTAGTGCAGCAATAATGGTGCTAAGTGACGGCAAAGCATCATTTTGCTTACAGCAAAATTTCATTTTTGCCTGTTCACAAAAATAAATGTAATTTCTGCCACCTGATTTTTGTGCTTTCTTGATTTGTTTGGCATATTTTAACAGGATTCTGTGGCTTTCTCTTTCATGTTCTTTCCCGGCAGTTTCTAAGAATCACTACTTTCCAACCTGTGGCACTCTCCAACAGGGATCATCACATTGCTTTGCAGTGTTAGGAAATTTGGTGATGCATACACTGTTCTTCAAATCCAGCCGTTTTACAGGGAAACTAGGAAAGTCCTTTGTGAAGCACATGCTATTTAAGCAAATACTTGCTACCTGTATGGCTGTGTGCTATATTTCAGTAATTGGATTTTTTTACTGCTGTGAGTCTCTTGTGTCACACACTACAGTAAACAGAGCTGTGTTTCCTGGGAAGCTGATTTTGTGGGGCACATGCCAACATTATCAATGGGATTTTCCATACTAGATTAACCTCATAGTTCACCCTGTCCAATACCAGGTGACTAATGTTATCCATACGGTATTTTCAAATATTACTTATTTTGCCAGTCTCTATACAACCCAGTTTGGTTTCCTTTCTTGGCAACAGACATGCATTGAACAGGACTAGCTCAACTTCGTGAGCGAGCGCTCTCTAAAAGGTAGCTGTTTTCTTTTGTTAACTTCACCTTCTCCCAAAGCTTTGCGATCCCACTGCTCAATTGCTATGCAGTTAGGAAGCTCTCTTCTTTTCCTAGTTTTTTTTTCTAGCAATATAATTCAGCAGAAATTAGTATGTTTTGCACACTCTTTGAAGGAATCAAATGGTTGATTTAGCCTGAAACTTATTTAATGCTGTGTCTGGTGATGATCTACACTGAAGGAGTTACAGCAAGGCACTATTTATGCTGCTCTAAGCTGTAGGCAGTGGGGGACTGGGAAGGAAAAGACTGGAATATTTCTATATTCCTAGCTCGAGTGAACAACTACTGTTGTTGCAAGCACCTAAGACCTGCAGATCTGGCTCAAAGTCATCTTTGCTGCCACTACTCTGACTTTGTGGTGAAAAAGCTCAGGTAATCAGAAAGATCTGACAGGGTATCTATCTTTCTAGTGTTTGCACTCACCAATGTAGTACTTGAGCAGTTAATGATAATGAGCAGTGTACCAAAACCAATGTGCTTTGGCAAACATCACTTAGGACACTTGTGTTGCAAGCATTGCACATGTACAGTGAATATTTTGCTTTTAGTTTGAGGATGAGGAAGTAATGAAGCCCTTGGATCACAGACATTAAAATTACTCATGTACTGAGATATTTATCAGCTGAAATACAAAGGCCGCTAACCCATATTTTGGATGACATTCTCAACCCTAAAGTGCCCATGACTATGTGATGTTGTTTGCTCCCTGTCCCAAGTCATCCCTCTGTAAATTCAATTAGCAAAAATAATTGCTTCACCACAAACTGACTAAAAATGCCAAGACCCATTTAGAGACAACAGCAATCATTAAACAAAACACATTTGCAGGAGAGCTGAAGGCATTTCCAAAACTCATATGAGATTTAAAAACAGAAGGCACTTCAGAGCACTTAAAGTGCAGACAAAACCCTGTTTAATTTCAAAGGTGGCAGGGTTACTAATGCATCAGCTACGACAAAGATGGCAAAATAAATTGCTTTTTTAAAACATTGGCAGCTTCATCCCACATGATGGGAAATACATAATGTTTACCAAATATAAAATTTAATGTGGACAGGTTGTTCAAAATTTGCTTTAATTTGCATGAGTGAGCATAGCAAAGGGCATAACTTAGCATCTCAGTTAGGCTCTGCTTTGAAAATTACTGTTCAGTCATGAACCTCAAATAGTCAGTCCACAAGGCCACCTCTCCCTGTTTTATTCCATAATGCTGGAAAAATAAAGTGTTGTTTATATAGCTGGAAGGCTTTGCTTTATTATAAAACACAACAGGAGAGTAATTTATTTAATATCATTCTTTAGCATCTGCATGACCACAGATAAATAGCAATCCACTCAAGAATTTAAGGCCTCTCCTGAAATATTTTTACAATCCTCTCAAAACCAATGAACTTTTGACTCAAGACTGCGTTTTCCTTTCCATAATTATTTTTCCTAAATCTATAGTAAGCTCTGATTACCTTTGCACTAAATGTAATTAAAAACCCGGTATCATGCACACACAAAGGGCATGCCTGGTTACTGGGATCCTCATTCTCAGGCTGAGCTGGCAAAAGCTGCTCCTCCACGTTGAGGCTGGCTCCATACAGCAATTCGACGAAGTCCTCAAATAAAAATTCCAAAATTATGTTTGCAAAAACTTCCCTTAAAAAAGTTCCTTCCCTTTATGTTTGAAAGTTTCCCTTGCATTTAGGAGCTCATATAAACACAGCACTGCATGGTTAACACTGACTGAGTCCCTAGACATCCAAGGTGAGTCCTTTCGAAAGATATCTTCATGAGAAAATGGTCACCTGGAGAGACTGAAGCCCACCCATTTCTATATATTGATAGCTACCTCTAATAGCAAAATAAGAAACGGATCAGGTGAGCCTATAAGATGTTTTCAGAAGACAAGAATAAAGAAATGCATCTTGACAACATTCAAGTTTACCAACAAAAAACTGATACTACATTAGAAAAGAAAAGAAAAGAAAAGAAAAGAAAAGAAAAGAAAAGAAAAGAAAAGAAAAGAAAAGAAAAGAAAAGAAAAGAAAAGAAAAGAAAAGAAAAGAAAAGAAAAGATCACTACCAGGAGAGAAAGAAAAGAAAAGAAAAGAAAAGAAAAGAAAAGAAAAGAAAAGAAAAGAAAAGAAAAGAAAAGATCACTACCAGGAGAGAAGAAACTGGAGGCTAACTAACTGTACAGTTCTGTGTAAATGAGTTCAGGGACAGGAGTAGGTACACACTTTGTGACAAGGGGACTAGTTTCCTGC
>NW_010191892.1:4878-20428 GCF_000695765.1 Mesitornis unicolor
CATCGGGGTGTGCAGTTCTATATCTGATGCAGAGAGCTGAAACAAAAGCTCCACAACCAGTTTGAAACTGGGATAAACTGCTGCCAGGACATTGAGCAACAGGGCAAACCTTGTAAAAGAATGGTTCTTAATGCCTCATGTTCAATATGTGATGGCTATTGATGCAGTTATTTAATGTGTTTTATAGGGAATTGAAGTATTCCTGGGAAAAAAAACCTGACAATATTTAGGAACAGCTTTTTTCCTACCACCTTCATGCATGTGTGGGGGTGTGTGTGTGTGTGTGTGTGTGTATAATACTTAGATCAGTGTCTCCAGCTTTTGTCAAACAAGAGAAATGTCAAAGTAGTAATTTCATCTTTTTCCTATTAATAAAACAAGAGGACGCTATCAACTTTCAGGAGAGTGAAGGCCTCATCATGTTCCCTCTTCCTGTCCAAACTCACTGAACAGTAAGTGTTTCAAAGGGTTCAAGTTTGCTCACTCACTCTCTTTTCCCAGCTTTGCGTAGTTGCTTTGAAGCAGCTGTCCTCAAAGGATCAGATACTGAGATTTCTAATCCTGTTTCAACTTCTCAGCAAGACTTCTGAGTTCTGTGAAAGATTAGGCAGCATTTTTTTTGTGCTGAGGCCTTCTAGGCATCTGAACAAGGAACGAGCCTCCAAATCTGCTAAATGAAGGTGACATTGCTGCTGGCCACGAAACCTCTTAAAGGAGATAATTTCCATTAACAAGAAAATTACAAAAAATACATTATTTAAACCAGCCGTTATTACTTCATCTGAATCTAAAAACATACGTACATAACGAACTTGTAAAACAGGGTAAATAGGAAACAACTGGGATTTTCAGAATTGTGCTATATATGAAAAACATTCCAAAAAAGGGTCAAAGTATATCGTGTGATGGGAAGCCAAATGTCCCACACATTCCTTCCCTAAAACGCTGTTAAGTTTAGAAAAAGTTGCAAACAGCCCACTTTCAGGTAGGAAGTTTGGGGAGTGAATACTACTATAGTAGTACTGCAGACAGGTATTTGTTGTACGTGGGTACTACACCAGGCAATTTAAAGTGTGTGCAAGCACATCCAAGATAGGTGTTTGGATTACTAATACTAAGACATTCTGCTAACTTTTAACTGATCTTTTGAGATGTGACGCCATACTCAACTCACATGCAGGGTATGGGTAGTGGTGGTACCTGGAGAATTTCTATCTTAGCAGCAGATGCAGAGGGCAGCTGTGAGTCACCCTCCCCTCACGGCGTGAGCCAAGGGGCAGAGACACCTCCTTCCTCTCCACCAGAGAATTCAGAGATGAGAGCAAACTCTTGCAAACTCTTCAACAGAGGAACGATAATAAGAAACATACCTGAGATCCTAGGTGAAAGAACAAGTGTTATTACATATAGCACAACATACTGGAAATAAAAGATTTCTTCCAAACCCTAAATTGCCACAGAAAAGCAGAGGATTCCAAATTCACAGAATCACAGAATCACAGAATCACAGAATCACACAGAATCACAGAACGTTAGGGATTGGAAGGGACCTCAAAAGATCATCTAGTCCAATCTCCCTGCCGGAGCAGGAACACCTAGATGAGGTTGCACAGGAAGGCATCCAGGCGGGTTTTGAATGTCTCCAGAGAAGGAGACTCCACAACCTCTCTGGGCAGCCTGGTCCACTGCTCTGTCACCCTCACTGAGAAGAAGTTTCTTCTCAAATTTAAGTGGAACCTCCTGTGTTCCAGCTTGTGTCCATTACCCCTTGTCCTATCATTGTTTGTCACTGAGAAGAGCCTGGCTCCATCCTCGTGACACTCACCCTTTAAATATTTATAAACATGAATGAGGTCTCCCCTCAGTCTCCTCTTCTGCAAACTAAAGAGACCCAGCTCCCTCAGCTGCTCCTCATAAGGGAGATGCTCCATTCCCTTGATCATCTTTGTAGCCCTAATTCAGAGAGATTAGGCAAGTATTTCAAATAAATATGAATAACATCTCCAGTGAGCTTGGGTAAATACAGTGCAAGTACCTGAAGACAGTCTGGCACTGGATCCATTCTAAGCCCCTCTTTTCCAGTACTAAAGGACAGGATTTAGAAGCCCTTATCCAAGTTTACTAGTGCATGCTATCGCATTATTGTGGGAGGTGGAAGGAGAGAGGAGGAACAAGGGAGGGACCTGCAGGGGAATTCCATACCCGTAATTTGGTGTGAACAAATACCGTAAGAGAAGGTTGTATACAACTTTGCTTGACAGTTAACACAGCAGCTAGATTTATTTGCTCAAATAAAAAGTTTCACTAATGTTGCATCTGATCTAGAATTTAAAGAGGCTAAACATTTGCCAGTGCCATTCTTTCATTCTGCTGAATGTTTTGATAAAAAAAATAGGAGCTACTTCAAAGAATTTATTCACTGTCCACTCAATTTTTTTAGAAAATTAAGATCTAAAAGCATATCTGGCTGCCTGTTTCTGTGCAGGAACACTCAAATACTTGTCATCCGACATCAAATAATGCCGGATATTGCTGAATTGCCAGATGCCAAATAATGCTGAGTCCCTTCTACTTTTCACTCCTTCAAAGTATTAAGTTCAGAGATTAACCATAACATCTCTCAACTACAGGCTCACATATTCATGAATGACAAAAAAACCCAAACATTAGATTGTTACTTAACATGCAATTTTATGCCGCATTTTCAGGAGCAGCATGCGAGCAACTATAATAGTACAGAGAAAGGAGAAATTCTATAAGCTGATTCTGAAATACTGTATGCATAGTTTGGGGTTTTTTTAAGTGTTCTATTACTTAGGTTTGGGGAAATTAGGTCAGACAGGGTGGTAGGTCATTGTTTTGAAAGATAATTAAGAATGCAGGTGATTTCAAACTTTTACATAGCAAGCCATATACTACAAAGATACATTAAGACAAAAATTTGTAATATCAAGAAGCAATACAAGATCTTTTTTAAATAAGGTGCAACAAGATGATCTGTGATACAGAATGTAGAGCTTGGTTTGGCAAAGTGGGCACAGATCACCATTCAGGACATGATTAATTTTTTAAACCTTTTCTTGCACATGAGACTAATAGAAATAGCTTGTGAGCCCCATCACTGTCAGTAGCCAGTCTGTAACCTGACTTTTAACCGTGACAGGAGGGGCCACTGCACTGGGTCTTCAGTGACCCTTGATTATAAGCAGAACTATCTAAATATCTAAGAAACACAGACTTAAGAGGTTATTTTAGCCAGTATTAAAGAAGCCAAATACATGAAGTACCAAACTGTAAGGAAAATACAGCCTAATGATTCACATTCTGGCCTTCTTGATATGAACCTTATTGAAAAAATTCTGTTAAAGACTAGAAATCTTTCTTTGCTAAAATTGAGAAGAGTAAAGAATAAAATGGGTGTTAAACATGCCGTGGAAATTTAAAGCTTTATTCATATATCCTAAGTGCAAATATTATATAGCTGCAAATATTCTAGGAAATGCAACATGCACTTGGATTATTAAGCTGTTATTCACTCTAGGCAAATTCTGAATTCATCACTGCAAGCCCTGGCATGTGAAAACGGAGCATTCTAAACACATAAAATATTCTGAAATATTCTTTTTCAATCCTTTCTTTTTCTTCTTTCTCAAGCAATTAAGTCAGATTGGAGATCTAAACATTACTTTTCATTGATTCATCTCTATAACATCAACATTTTCATTTCAACTTTTCATTTTGTCTATCTATTATGCTATAAAACCAGACTAATTTTGTTTTTAGAGTATGTAAATTACAATACAAAAGTCAAAAAGAAATGTTTTCAATAGTAGAAAAATTATATACACATGTTCCTATTAACATTAGGATTCTGAAGAATCTGAATATCTCAATGCAATGTGTGCTGATGGAAAGAAAAGCAGACCTGGTTTTGAATAAGAACTATTGGATGTAGGGCATGGCCAACAGAAATTCTTTCAAATCATTCATCCAATTACATCAAACCACAGTGAGATAAATGAAAACTAGAGACTCTGCAGATAATATTCAAACAGGAAATAAAAGGAATAAGTGCACTTATTCCTTTTGTGTTGCACTGGATGTGGTTGAAAAAAAGTCAATGGTTTGATTGGTAAGAACTTATATATATATACTCACCAAAAAGACAGAAACAGTATCTATTGGCTTCAAACACTTATGTAGTTGCAGAATTTCAGGAAATTTTACCAAAATTTCCTCCACTGACTGTAATGATGCCTTTTATATGCAGCT
Organism: Mesitornis unicolor; assembly: GCF_000695765.1. NCBI lineage: Eukaryota > Metazoa > Chordata > Aves > Mesitornithiformes > Mesitornithidae > Mesitornis > Mesitornis unicolor. The sequence goes on from NW_010191892.1 coordinate 9,151, forward strand.
GTCTCTATCAGATCTTAATATACACTGAAGTAATTCACATTTGAGCAAATTATCGTGGATGAAACTGAAATGTTAGCACCTCAGCTGAACTGCTCTACCTGTCTGAAGTTCTGAATTACACACAGTGAAGTCATCAAATGATTTTAAAGCTGTTTTACATTTAGACCCTAAGTTCTTAATTTTAGTTTGAGCTGACATCAAAATTCTTGTAACACTGAATGCCCAGTATAAACAAGAGCAGATGCAGTGCAGCAAGAGCTGAGCACTGGATCCCGCTTATAAAACCTGGATTCACTTCCCAGCATTGCCTCTGTTCTTGGATTGCCTTCAGAAAGTTTCTTCACCTCCCCACACCTTTTCCCCTCTCACCACCCAATATTTGGCTTGGCTGCTTTCTTTGTATCTTCCAGGCAGAGACCAGCTCACATAATGTGTTTGGGCAGTGCTAGCACAGCGTGGCACTACTCCAAATTCAAGGCTTTTAGATGCTACTGTTGAATTGATTAGAATGTAAAAATAAAAGCTTAAGATGTTTTCTGAGTGTCACCATTTACACCCTGAAGTGTCCAGTACTTTGACTACTACTACCCAATACATCACCATTCAAAGACTAAATACTGGTAATCCCTTAATCAAATAAATTCTTTTCAATTTATTAACATGAAATTTACACAGAAAGCAATTTTAATATCTCTAAATATTTGCTTGTTTACTTACTATGATCTTATGAACTATTATAAGAATTGAATGGTGTGGATTGAACTGATATTAAAAGAAGTTCTGAAGACATTTCTGCTTTCTTTTAGCTTTTTTTCTAAAAACGTCTTCATCAGCATCAGTGACTTGGAGGAAAGGGGAAGAGAATTGCATGTGCTTAGGTAAATCTGCTCATACAGTTCTTCCTTCTGAATCATTTGTCTTGCCATAATGTTTTAAATGAGAAAGCAGTCCTGTCTTAAACAAGAAACATTCTCCTTGAAGTGAGAGCTGAGATCTGTGTCTCATCTCATCTCCTGTCTTTCTGGTTTTTAATAAAAATATAAGAAGTCATTGATCAAAAACGGTATTCAGTCATGTGAATACTGTGGAACTTGGAGAATATTAAGCAGAAGAAGAGAGGAATGTAAGAGGTTAAATCCCACAGAGCTCATTCCATATCAGAGCCAGTGGATCACATGCATGTGATCTTCATGGGATCTCACATAAAGACCATAAACCACATGTAGCCCCCTGTATCATTCCCAACAGTATGTACTGGCTATCCTATTCTACAAAAACCTAGTTTAAATATAATACTCCTAGACATCTTAAAAAAAACCCCAAACCAACTTTATTCTGCAAAGTGTTGACTGCTGTTGCTATAATCACAGCAAAAACTTAAGCATACAGTTCAGAGCTCAGCTGAAACAGCATTAGGGTGCTCTGCATCCGACCAAGCCTGAGAGCCACTGATTTGCAAATATCCTCCTATACACAAACACACAGAAAGATCAGAAGAGATATTTCTGTCTTTTTATCAAAAATATTTCTGACATTTTGTATCATACAGTCTCCAAAGATCTTTTAAATGACAAGTAAGAAGTGCTTAATGTGAGCACTCCTAACTTAAACTAAGTAATTGCAGCTCCCAAAGTAATAACAGTTAATATCTATTTCTTTAACCAATCTGAAATATTTCATCTCGAGTCAGTTTGAATGTTCCCTGTCATCCTGCTTCTTTGAGGACAGGAAAGAAATATGATGTTCACAAGGCAGACACGTTTTTCACCTGTTGTAGGAGACAACCTGGCCCAAAAACATCCTCAGGGAAGACTGGTAGTGTTTTTTCAACCTGTTGTTCTTTCAGAAACTCTCATGTTTGCCGGTTTATATACTACATTGAAGTTACATGAGTTGAAACAATCTTCCCATTTACCAGTACCTGAGAATACTGCTCAAGTATCAAATTGCTCTGTCTCATTGTGATGCACCAGCTTTACAGCAATGACAGCCTGAGAATGTGATGTTCTCATTTTTTTGAAAGATCCGGTCTTCCCAGCACATTTCCTACGTCAGAGGGTGTTCAGGGAGCCCCTTGGTCATGTGGTTCCCATAACACTCTCGGAAAGGTATGCCACAGTGCACTATAAGAGTTGTTCTCTAGCAGAGAGAATGTCATAACACCATATCAAGCAAAAGCACAACTTCAGGTTTTTTAAACCAACAGGAAACAGACTATTTTGAGTCAGTCACACTCTCATTTTCCTGCAATGTTTCATGTAATAGATAAATCTTCACATAAAGAAAATACAGATATAAATACTTCTTCTGCATGGAACCATTCCCTCAAATGATAAGGGAAACATGTCTTTCTTTAGTAATACAACATGTAAACATAAAAATCACCAGCAGTTACTTAGTGATGTAATCAATGCATAATACGTATATTATGAATAAGTTTGTATTGCATTTTCCAATTCGTTTTTCTACTTGCAATCATAACATTGTATGAGTTTAACTTTTTGCATTTAACATTGCCTTATCACCCAGCACTCTAGCTCTGGTTATTTCCTACAAACTCTTGTAATCTGCAAGGCCAAGGCAGGCCAGGATATTCAGATATCGGGCAGCTGCCACCTGAAGATTTTCCAGTTGTGAGGATTGGATAGTTTTCCTGTCACGAACGTTTCCTTCAGTTATCAGATTGCTTTTGTCACCTTTCCATTTTCACTCAGTAAATAAAAATTATATGCACATCTATTTTAATCAGAAAAAAATGTACAAATTGAAGATCTCATGTCAGAAAACCAGTGGTTCAGGAATGAATGTTTCTTTTTCCTTCCATCTTCCTACTGTTTAATACTTACTTCTTTTTCCCCGTGTTCATTCCATTGTCCTGTCTATGGTAATATGGATCAAAGTCCACTCTGAAAAACGCAACCCTAATGCAAAATGATCTACAAAGAACTTCATAATGCTGCTTAATTTGCCCATCTTTAGGGTAAGTTGCCCAAGATACAGAGATACCATTCGTGTATCAGCTTTCCTAACGACTGAAACCCAGTTCTTAGATTAGTCCATCAGAAAGAATACTTATCAAGGCTAATTTAATGACGTGTGGCTACTGTGTCTAAACAGCCTCCAGTCAAGAGAGAGAAAAACATTCATGACTGAAGCCTGATTTAACTGCTCCGAACCCCTCTCTGGAGGAGATCTGTGCTTTTAAACTACAAACACACACTTCAATACTTACATATACAACAATTTACTATTTTATGAATTATATTCAACTTGTTTTTCAGAGAAACCAAAGTAAAAAAAAATCGGAATAACAATCCCATCATAAATTTAAGAAAACCCAATCTCAGCTGAAAATATGATCTTTAATGCCTATTCCTGGTTTCAAGGAAAATTAAAAGCACAGCAAACTTCTTACGGGATTCTTCATCACATTTTGTACTCTGCTGTGCTTTGTGAGAACTCAGTAGAATGACATGACGTTATGTACCTGAAGTGGAAGCCATTTTCTCTGTATATTATTTAAACACGTTCAAAAGGATGTAACACAGAGTTTAGATTCTGGCCTGGCGGCATTTCCCAGCTGCTTTATATGAAGTTTGCTGCTAATAGCTAGACAGAATGTGAAGCACTAAGGAACATCGAAAGATGGTTCAAGGATAAAAACTGTTTATATTAAGATCTTCTTGGACATTTGGATGAGTGGGCTCCTCTCAGCTTTCAACACTACCCCTTGTTTTGTTCCTCTGAGAAAAACAGGCCCAGCAGCAATATGTGTTCGTTTTCATTAATCTGGGGAGAAGAGATGCTTTTTTTTTTTTTAATGAAGAACTGATTCTGCAAAGATCTTTTGCCCTTCTCCTTCTGCCAAAATAAACAAAACAATTCGATTAGGCTCAGGAAACACCATGGTCTTGAATAGAGACTCCGTGCTCATTCACTGCCAACACAAGAACCCAGTTTGTGCAAATCTAAGACAGAGTTCGTTTTTTGTTTAAGAACTGATGCATTGTTGACGCTTTTAAACACGACTGGTTTCCATAATGCAGCCCGTATATTAAATTACCAGTTTAGCTTTCAAGCAAAGTCTACTATCACAAGACTGTTCTTCCTCCCATATGTTCCAAACTTCAAAGATTTTTCAAATCTCTGTTTTGGTCCCAGTGCTATTCTATTGAGAACAGGCACAAACAGAATTTGTGGAACACAAAGGTAATGAAATTACAGAATCTGTCACTTTGATCTGTTTTCCTCAGTGTGCCACACAAACCAGATGCAGAAATGTAAATCTGAAGAAAACCAGCTCATACTTTCTTGAAGCACTGTGCGTTTTCAGCATTTCCTTTGCTGAGACCCAGTCTTGAGTGGGCTATGTAGAGAAACAAGCGCCATGTAGAGCACAGTTAGATCTGCTTGCAAGGTATTTAACATTGCCTGTGGGATAAACATTCATACAAATCAAGACTTCAGTGAATACATATAAATTAAATATATCATTTGGAAATAGAATAAACAAAGATGTTTCACAAAGTGACAGCTGATCTGAGCAAGTGCAGATCAAGCAGAGTACAATCTACTTCAGACACAGACTTTATTGACACTGCACCAGTATCTGCAGGCACCTGATTTCACCAGGTGTGCCCCAGTTTCACACCACACACATTATTCTACGCATAGCAGAGAAAAATCAGGATTCCACTCAGTGAACATAAATGGCTGAAAATATAGATGAAGGCACAGGTCAATGCTGACTTTTGCTGAAGTGGTTTGCAGTGACGATCTGCTGGGATGACTAACACTGAAGAGCCACTTCTTCCCTGCCATGCAGCTGGCAGCAGGAAAGTGACACAGCCCTAAACCCATCCAAAGAGAGGCACCTAGGCCACTAAAAGGACCTTCAGGAAAAAGGGACTTGTTCTCCCTCAAGCTAACAGGTTAGTGAGAGGGAACATCATTGACCCCTCTTATACCCTTCACATCAGCTTCAGCAGATTGTTTCCTCTTCTTCCTCATACCAGTATGAGCACAGAGATGGCAAAATTCGTGGTTTTATCTCTTCTGCTCAGCTGCACTGTCACTGCACGGACTATGAGCACTAGGTGTGGATAAGCACTGTAAAAGGAATTAGATCAGCTAAGAAACTGAAAAACAAGCAGACCACACAGGAGGTCCGCAGAGAGCAATATCAACCTTGGTCAACATCCAGGGAGAAAATTTTCACATGTCTTTCAGTTTCACACTTTCATAGTGGCAAAAGTCTGAGTCCTGCAGTATGACCATTCCCTACTTTGCTGAAAACTACTGCTGACAGCTCCAGCATCAGAAAATCTATAGGAAAATTGTTGGTTTGGGAAGCTCCTTTCCTCTATACAGGTCTTGGACACCATTAATTCACACTTGCAACTTTGAGGGCATTCTTTTTCCATGGAAATGTCTAAGAAAATGGGACTCGAGTTATATGCATTTTCCATTCCCCATCAGGTAACACACGAGCAAGGTGTATATCTTTTCCCTGCAGCAAGCCTCAATGATCTTAATCTGACTACTCATGTTGGAAACATCTACTTCAAACAGTCTATTTAGTTTATTAAAGATATGATAAGGAGGCAATTAGTGCACAGTCTCAGTGTGAATGAGATTCTTTGCTTTTTCCTCTGACAAACTCATAACAATTCACATCAGTGGAAGCTGAAGCTAATCAAATTAAAGCTAGAAGTTAAATCACCACAACAGCCCACTGAAATGCGAGGCTTTACCATTGCCTCATGCCTTTAAATAAAAGCTAGTTATCTTTTCAAAGCCGTGTCATAACTCAGACACACATCTATGGGCCTGACATAGCAATTATTGTTGTGGTTTGTTGTCCAATATTATAAAGGATATCGCTGAAGATCTCGGCTCTACCTCTGGCCATAGAACATTTTAATCTATGGTGTTATTCATTTTACCTTCACAGTGTCAGAAGAAAATGTAAAATGAATCAGTCTGGATGTCAACTTAAGTCACCAGACTGAACATGTAACGAGGACTAAAAAGACACAAACTCTCTTCATTCTAAGTGATTTTTCCTAGTATAGTTTTACATCTATTTGTAATTACATTTACAATGTGTTGGGGTTTTTTAAGAGGAGAATGATTCAGTTTCTAAAATCCACTTGTATTATTAAGCAAATAGTTCAAATAAAACAAGTGACTGGTGAAACAAACATTACTAGACAGTGGTTGTCTTGCCTTTTTACCACAAGCTGGGAAACCCTGGTGCATCCTTTGCAGTAGCTCAGTGCACTAGATGTGAATAGAAAGCAAAAGGAACTTTCTCCTCAAGAACAGTTAACATAAACTAATAAACATAAGTGAAATTGATGGAAATGACTCATAAATTAGATAAAATAGCATTACAATACATTCACTATAAGGCCACAAGGAATGCAGCTAAGTGCAAGCCTTGGGTACAAGCATATAAAGAGGGCAAACTACACTTCCTTCAAATACACTCCTGTTCTTCAAACGTATACAGCTAGAGCTTTTCATAAGCCAAGCATGCTTTCAGGCATTTATTAGCTCTCAAGAGTACTTTCAAGAATTTCTGTAACCTTTTAACATCCACAACGTCCTGTGGCAAGGATTTCCACTGATTAACAACATATCACACAGAGAACTGGCTTTGTTATTTTGCTCTGAATTTACCACCTGCAAATTTCATCATGTATTCTTTACCAACATTTAATAGCTATAACACTCTTCAGAAGGATAAATACTGCTGAAGCCTAGCTTGCTCCTCTTTCTTCAAATAGTTTTGGCTGAATTAGGTAACTAATAGCAAGACAATCCAAATCAACCACTCATCCCAAGTTTAGATCCCTAAGGCACCATTCCCTTGCCCAGGGTTTCCAACCTTCTGCCAGAACAGGGATCATGAGCTCCACCAGCCCCAGGGAGCCAGCAGGACTCAGTCAGCTCTTTCAGGGACACTTCTGGCACCTATCAAGGCAGTAACACCCTTCGTGTCACAATCACAATCTCTTTCTCAGAGCCAAATTCAGAGAATGAGTGCTAGGCATAGCTTGTCTTTGACTAAAACAGCAGCTGTACCATAAGTGTATAAAGGGTGGTGGCCACCTTTACTCCATTCTCACACTGCTCAGGAAGGCAAAATCTGCTCCCCTTGACAGACCCTGCTTTGAATGCTGTGCTGTTACTTATTTAACTTTGGTACTTGCAGTGTACACAGATAGACAACTCTGGTTGCATATATCTTTTTACTGGATTAGAGAAAATTAGAAGCAGATGGTACCAATACCAAGCATACCTGTTAAAAACAAGCACCCTCTGTTCTGAGGTTCTGGTTCATAGAATCATAGAGACGTGATGGTTGGAAAATACCTTTAAAATTATCAAGTCCAACCATTATCTGACTCTACCATGCTCACTTCTAAACCATGTCCCTGAGCACCGTATCTAGATGGCTTTTAAATAGATTCAAGGATGGTGATTCCACCACTGTCCTGGGCAGGCTGTTCCAGTCTTTGATAACCCTTTCAGTGTAGAAGTTTCTCCTAATGTCTAACCTAAATCTTCCCTGGCATAACCTGACCCCATTTCGTCTCATCCAAACAGCTGTGACTTTTAAGAAGAGATCCACACTGACCTCACTACACCCACCTTTCAAGTAGTTGTAGAGAGAGATAAGGTCTCCCCTCAGTCTCCTTTTCTCCAGGCTAAACAACCTCAGTTCCTTCAGCCGCTCCTTATAAGACATGTGCTCCAGACCCTTCACCAGCTATGTTGCCCTTCTTGGACCCTCTCCAACAACTCAGTGTCATTCTTATACTGCAGCACCCAAAGTTGAACACAGTACACAAGGTGCATCCTCACTAGTGCTGAGTACAGGGGAAGAAGGATCCCTTCCCTGGTCCTGCTGGCCACACTATTCCTGATGCAGGCCAGGATGCCGTTGGCCTTTTTGGCCACCTGGGCACACTGCTGGCTCATTTTCAGCCAGCTGTCAACCAACATCTCCAGGTCCTTTTCTGCTGGACAGGCTTCCAGCCACTCATCCCCAAGCCTGTAGCATTGCATGGGGTTGCTCAGAGCTAACTGAAATCAAGAGAGGAGATTTCACCAGCCTGAATGGGTACCACACCATGCTGTGAGCTCTTGGTGATGGTGTTCGAAGCAGGAGACCATGAACAGCCCGGTCCTCGCCTTGGCACACACAGCAAGCACGCTCTTGGGTGACGCACTCTGTGCACTTGCACTAACAGGAAGCAGGGACAGAGAGGACACATCCATACCTGTGCCTCTCTGGTGTCTGAGGTGGTTTCATCCCTCAGGAGGGTGACTGCTGACGGGTTGAGCAAGTGCAAACTATAGACAGGACTCTTCACCCTTCACAGAAATCAACATCACCTCAGGTTTGGAGCTGGAAGACAATTTTGCACATACAATGAGAAAAAGCACAAGAGCTGGCTCCCCACCTCTGAGTGCTGTTACAAAGTTCCTCAGCTACACAGCCCAAAATAAACAGGCTTCAGTCACTGTCCTGGTAACACTTCAGTGGGAGCCTCTGTTGGGTTTGTGAAGATCCCACTAACAAAAATCACTTTGGCAGCCTTCCTCCATTCCCCAGTTATAACCAACTCCTCACTTTCCATCAGCAAAGTGAGACAGACCTTTTCAAAATGGGGATATTCACAAAGTGCTACATATGCATCCTTCAGAAAGCAAAAGCACAGACAGCGTATGAGTCCTGCTAAATCAAAACTTACAATTAAAGAAACTGTTGCCTGCACTCCATAATCAAGCTGTGGTTATACAGCAATTTTATCCAGCTTGTTGTCTCATCAGCTTGCAGACGTTCATATATTTCAGTGAATTCACTGAATAGCTACATTGTGCTGTCTCCTGAATGATTTCCATTAGTTATCATTAATAGGCAATATTATAAAGTTCTCATTATTTTAGGATTGTTTTTCTGGCTAATGACTAAATAAAAATTCTTTATCTGAGCCAACAGTTTAATGTTTTAAAACATTTTAATTGCATCTAGAAAGATTCCAGAAATTAATTTGGAAACACTTCTCTGAGTTGCATACTGCCTTTATGATTTTTGGTAGAATTTACCATCAATTTGAATTAGCATTAACACTTAAAATCAAATGTGTCATAATCCAGTCTCGTTCTCTTAAAAAACCATTAAAATTATGGTTTAGAAGGCAAGCTACTTTTTTTTACTACATCTAGGAGAGTTTTTTTCTGTTCAGTAATAGTATAGATACATACACAGTCCATTCAAAGATGGGAAAATTGATGGAAAGTAACAGCGCAAATTAAGCTTTGCTACTACCCTGAAACAAAATGGCTATCACTAGATGCTAATTAGCTGGCAAAGTATCAGGAAAGGGTGTCTGGGAAAGGCATTCAGAAAAGAAGAATAGTACCAAGTTTTATTCCTTACAAGCATCCAATTTTTACACGCTGCATGCCTCTGGCTCCCCTATTCAAGCTCTCTGTTTAAGAATGGAGTGGCTGTTTCTTTCCTCCTCAGCAGAAGATAAAGAAGGGCCAAAGAGTACTTGCAATGCCAATCATATTTCTAAGTAAAATTCAGCCAGCTATGAACATAATTCACAATATAAAGTAAGAATGATGCAAACCATAGGGTATGGACTTTGGTTTTTTCCTCCCATAGATGTGACCTATATATTAGTCTGAATTCTGGGTATTTTCTCCTTATGCTAAGTTATACAAACCATTGCATTTTCTTTGAGCTTCCTGACAGCTCTACAGTAAAAAATCCTGCTCCCTCTCCAAAAGGCAAGCTGTCAGGAGCAGTGATTCTCGTTATTTCTGCACATGATCTATGGCACAGCACCCAAGGTGGCCGGGGGTGTCCAGCGCTCCCCCTGCGAGGAAGGGAACAAACACAAGCCATTGGTTTGATGGTCTTTGGGACCTTCCTAATCCTTACAGGAATTACAGGATTCAATCCTAAAAAAGCAGCAGCATCCATGGGAAGGGGTAAGAATTTATGCGCTGTGCCTGTTGTTTGAATTTGCCACAGCTGCTTTTCTGTACACATGGCTGATCTGGGCAAGTCTGTATATACATAGTTTATTCAGTAATTTACTTAAATAGAATAGATAATAGTTATAAATGCCGAAAGAGGAAAGAAGACATTCGCAATACTTCTGGGCCACTTCTTTCCACCTATAATTTCCTATATTTCCCAAATTCTGAGGATATAAATGCAGCCAGGGCAGCTGCCAGGACACAACTGAGGGGTAAAGGTATCTGCTGAACTTCAAGAGTAAAAATCAAGAACAAATACAGGTAAGGCACTCCCAAAATTTCCTACTGACAGGAGGCGAAAAGCCACATGTCCTACAGGGTCCTTCCTTGCTCATGCCTAGGAGTTTGAGACTAAAAACTACCACCTTCCTAGTAATTTTTAAAATGTGCTGTATCTCTCTTCTCTCATACCACATATTTTTTCAATAAACTACATACGTTGGAAATAGAAAACACAATGTAGATTCCCAAATCCTTAGAGTTAATTAGTACTTCACTGAAGGGCCATTTAAGAAAAATGGACTTTTATTACTGTGACTAATCAGAGCAATGCTGTTTACAGTAAGGGTATACCGTGGATGCCTCTAGACTGCTTTTGCAATATAGAAGAAAAATTGGCAGCAAATGGCATATATTGGCTTGCATCCATGCTGCTCCAGGTTGGTTATATTTACACTGCTCTGTAGAAAGCAGGCCCCAGTGGATATGTGGAAAATATGTCAATATATCTGTGTTCAGCAGCCAGGGTTTCCTCCAAGGGGGAACAATTTGGTTTTGTGCCAAGAGGAGGCCAGAAGACAACTGACACCAGAAAATCAGAGATCCAGGACCAGGGCACAAAGCAGAGAGTGAGACAAAACTACAGCGTAAATATGTACAGGAGACGTGTGCTACACACTCACACATGTAAATCGCTTTAAAAGCTTTTGGAAATACACCAATAACTTCAGAAATCTTCCATTATCTAATCACTGTGTGGGCATTTACCACTACAGCGCACAGTACCCAGGGTCATGGTAAGGGAAGCAGAGGGATATGAAGCTTTTCCTTCTGCTTTCATTTTGCGCACTTTCTATGCCAACAATATTTTGTGCATGCTGAGTTTTGCCGTCCTCTCTCCACATGTGCTCCTGCAGCTCTGTGGGACTTTTATCCAGAGATAGAAAAGAAAAACAACAGCAATCATTGACACAATGATATACAGCAGGAA
>NW_010191892.1:20459-29197 GCF_000695765.1 Mesitornis unicolor
TTAGGCAAAGCTATTACTTCTTGTTTGGTTGGTTTTAAATCAGCAGCATTTCACTGTGTCTCTTTTTAAATCAATTCTTCCCTGACTGGCTTTATTTGCCATGATTTAAATAATTTACTTCTTCGCAATATTTAAGGCATTTTATACCAACACAAATGTATGTTAATCATTTTCCTCTCCTTTTTCTCTCTGGGTCTCTGTGTTCTGTATAAGTTCAACCAAAGAGTCAGTCTAGCAGTCGACATGACTGCACTTACCAAGTAAACCAGCAAGAACGTGCTCTCACTGGACCACTATTCAAACCAATGTTTACTTTGGCACCATTAGTTATGGTATGTCTCTGCTAACATAAACTACTAACTGCGATCAATAAATGGACAACAAAGTTCTCTCACAGAAGCCATCCATCTGTTACTTGCTGTTGAGGTATTGATTTGTATTCCGCATGTGTAGCCACATTATCACACAATATACATAACACGATGATGCAATTACTGAAACTAAGAGCTAAATCTTCATTTGTCTCATAGGTTGGGCAAATAAAAATAAAAGACTTGTGACATTCATACCTGAGCAATATTATCACTTCTATTTCCCCATTTTGAGGCCAAGGAAAACACGTACACACAAAACATACCGAGCAGTATCTTGAGGACAACAAAAGGTTTCAGAAATTATGGTATTGTAATAACTCTTCAGAAAACTGATTAGACAATTTTAATGGGAGGTTCAGAATTTCAAAAACAACAAAAAATCCTCTGTCTCATTTAATGAGATCCTCAGAATGAAGAGCACTCAATTACAGTGTTATAAAGACTTCCTCACGTCCCTTTAATTGCTCTTTCCCATTCTAATTAACCTCTTGAATGCCAATCTAGCTTTCTTTCTGGCATGTCCATTACCATGCCTTTTAAGTGTGATTCAGTAACCCAACAGCATGACATACAGTGAGCATCCTCTACATCAGACATGATTCCTCCGAGGAAGATACTGCAAACAGCATCTCACGGGCACCTTCACGTTATCGCCTGGTGTCTGATAAGCTGTCACAAGCACACACTGCTTTGTGAAGAACTATATGCTTTACTCTCTGGTCTTAACAGACGGGTGTTTTTAATCAAATTATTATATGGAAAGGGCTCCGGGTCATCATTTTAATTCATAGAATCACAGAATCATTAAGGTTGGAAAAGACCTCTAAGATCAAGTCCGACCGTCAACCCAACACCACCATGCCCGCTAAACCTCTAATTAATTTCACAGATTTCACAGATCAGCTAGTGATAGGGAGATCCTCTACAGATTGTGCACTTTCCTCTCCCTTGCAATGAACTGAAAGTCCTCTCCGACTGACAGAATGCAGATAAATTCTGCAGTATCTTGTCGCTATTGCACTACAAAGGCAACCCTTATTCCAAGCTGCCTTTCAGGGATAAGCTTTTGGCCAATATATGTGAAGACATAGTGTAAGTGATTCCATAGCAGGGAGACGAAATGTATTTTGAAAACAAGCCAAAGATTTTATTCTAGCTAGGATGCAGCTAGTAATGTTGAGATAGATGCCAGCAAATCTAGATCACTTACAGAATAAAGTTAAAAATAAAGCTTTTGTTAATCTGTGCTTTCCTTTTTCCAAGATAAACTGCTACAAGACTAAACTACTACTCCAGGACGCTGCGCTTCTCTGTAGTGCAAGCAGACACAAAAAGCATATATAGTATATCTTTTCCCTTAGTTCCATTCTGAGGTAGGGCAAAGACTGCAAAGAAGTAAGAAAATAATTCAGTAGGGTAAACTTGAAAACCTTTGCACTATAAAGAGACAGCAAATTGTCATAAGCAATCCTGGATTAAGCTACATAAAATCAAGGAGAAAAATAAAGACGGAAAATGTAGAGATTTTATAGGCATACGTAGAGATTTCACATGGGCAGAGAAGTAGTCACGCAGATATAAACAATCCTGCCATGTGTTTGGTTCTTCATATGCCTTCTCTGGTTCTTCTCAAGTGCCCCTGGAGCAGGAAAAACTCTGTACTCATAAATACACCCCTGGCCATGACTTACTTTGTTTTCATTCAGACTTCCTTGAGCTCACAATTAAATTTCTCTAGAAGAAAGTTTGCAGGCAACCATATCTCCCTCACATTATCTGCCATCTGTGGAACACTATTTTTTCTAAGAGCATATGAGTAGATTACAAGAACAAAGAAAGTGAAAAGGATGGCTGCAAAACTGCATAACTTCCTTAAATCTCATGAAAAACTTCATGTGCTTTAAACAGAAGCTACAAAATAGGGTGATGTCTTAGCTGTAAGTCAACCAGGTACAAGTATCACACCTCAACCCCACGTATCAGTTGTCCCTGGGAAAACCAGCTTTCTCAAGTATTACTTTTGGCCTAGCACAGTTTTACTGCATTTAGAGTACTAATTGCCATTATTCATCAATAAACTAGTTTCCTGAAAGAACATCACCCTTGTTATGTTCTTTTTTTCCCTCTAAGATGGACAGTTCTAAAATGGGAAGTCTCACTGAGCACCTCCTCACTGAGCAAATGTGTTTTGAAACTCAGCCTACATCAAATAATGTTCATAGAATCATAGAGTGAAGGCTGGAAAAGACCTCTAAGATCATCAAGTCCAACCGTCAACCCAACACCACCACTAGCCTGGGCAGCCTGTTCCAATGCTTGATCACTCTTTAGTAAAGATATTTTTCCTAATATCCAATCTAAACCTCCCCTGGTGCAACTTGAGGCCATTTACTCTAATCCTATCACTTGTTACTTGGGAGAAGAGACCAACACCCACCTCACTACACCCTCCATTCAGGTAGTTGTAGACGGTGATAAGGTCTCCCCTCAGCCGTCCCTTCTTCAGACTAAACAACCCCAGTTCCCTCTGCCGCTCCTCAATAAAGATTGCTCTCCAGACCCCTCACCAGTTTCACTGCCCTTCTGCAGAGGCTACAGAGAACTGCAGTATCTGTACAACACAAAAGGCTCAAGGCAGAGCAAACACAACCACATAAGGATGGCTGTACAGAGACAAAAACATATTGACATCTCTTAAGCTCCAAAGAAAATGTGTGTCTAAAGGATTTACAGCCCTTAAGACTGAGAAGAACTGTGTATTAGAGAGCCTGGGAGCCCTGAGCCATATGATCAGTCTCTTCCAATTGAATTAAAGTTCACCAAGACACATAGTTTGAGATAAACTGTGAAGAACAGTACTCCCTTTTCTCTCAGCTTCTATTTTTTTAAGCCACACAGAATGTTATAGACAAATACAGTCAAAATAAAAGTCCAGAAATGCTGTCCATGTTTCTAGGTTGGACTTTACAGAAGCAGTTTCTAGTTTTCTTCCCCCAAAATAAAAGTCAACAGTAGATGGGCTTTTTGTAGTACAAGGAATAATGCAACACTTAAAAATGGACTAAATGCATAGATCTCACACAAACAAATTACAACTGCTATCAGAAAGCAGGTATGCTGTGCAAGTAAAAAAAAATTTTATCTCATAATTTTTTCAGTAGAATGTCTGGAATATTCCAGTGTTTCTGTTACAAATTGATCTCATTGAAGTCCTGACCAAATCACTATTTATGAGAACAAGTCCCTCTCTTCCATGACTCCTTCTATTTCAAACAGTTAATGATTTGCTTCTTTAAATATATTTAAAGTTTTATTCTTTCCACAGAATCACAGTATATCATATAAAAGCAAATAACCAAGTTCTGTGGCATATATTTACTCCCAGGTGATGAATCAAGACTTTCTACCCTTTAAGAAGAGAGGGCTTAGGTCAATCATAGATTCATTGTAACAGGTTATTATTCTAATACTTTTAATAGCCAAAGATTCTTAATAATAAATGGATGTTACAGCAGAGCTTTTGCTTTACTTTTTCTAGCATCATTAAAGATTCCTATATGGAAACATACTTATTTCCCTGATGCAGAAATAAACAGGCTGACCACAGTACATTGAAAAAACATCTACAATTAGAGCTGTGACTACAGAGTTAATAAGCCATGACAACTTTTTAAAACTTAATGTCACTTGAGTAAAAAACAAAACATGAGCACTCTAAACACACAGAAGGAGGATGAATTTTGGAGCCTGTTTCTAAAGTGCAGAAGCTACCTATACATTCACATGTACATTCACTATTACCAAGTCTTTTCAGAGACTTCAGAGCAAGCTTCTACTTTATTTTTTCATCCAAAGTCTGGATAGAAAAATCTGAATCTTGTCCAAAGCTTGACACAGTATGTGTTTAACTTCAGTTCAGCTACAGTTCCACAGAAATACAGCACTTGATTTTAAGTACACAGTTTTATAGCACTGCAAGTTTATTTGGTTCTTAGTGGTGGCACTGGAGGGCAATGAATAAGCTCTCACACTGAACCAAAACTTTCCATTTTCAGTTTTAAGATATGATCTGCCAACTTCTAAATTATTTTGGAACAATCCACATAGAAGTTTGAAGAAGAGAATAAGGAAAAACAGAGTTAAAATGGGCAAATAGCAAATAAAACAAAAAATGGTCATGTCAAACCATTAAGATAATGAACTTCTGCTATCTCTTCCATACTGCAGAGGTAGACTGGAATCAAAAAACATTGCCAACTTCTATGCAGTTGAGAATATGTTTCTTAAAATGTAGCCAAAACCCCGTCTATGGTGAAGATCATAAACTACATATGTATTTCCTTCTGGGGAAATTATTGCTATTAAAAAGCAAAACAAAACAAAACCAAAACAAGCCCACACAACATCAGAAGGAGTCTTCTAGTAACCAAGTTTCTCTCTGTACTTTTTAAATTTTAAGAACTACTCACAAACACTGAAATCTAAATAAATTATACAGCTGAGCACAAATGAATGTTCATCCATATATATGTTTCACATTCACGAACTTGGGTACAAGACACAGGAATAATCAAGGAAGTTTCAGAAGAACCTCTAAAAATGTCCTTCAAGAGTTTGCATAAATCTTCCCAGTATAAACCCTGATGCCTGTCATCAGCTGTCCCAGTGTAAAAGACTCACTGGAAGGGATGCAAATCTCACCAGAAGTTCTGGTTGCTCAGTCCCAGTATCCTTCTAAGATCAGAAGGAAATCTCACTGAAAGCTGTTTTTCTTAATTTTTTTTTCTCCAATCTTAAAATTGTCAGCAGAGTTTCTGAAGGAAACATTACTTAATAAAGGAAGACTTGTTTCTTTTCAAATACTTATGGAAATGTGATTTCAAAACATATTTAGCATCCAACCATGAACAATGAGTTCAAAGCCAAACAACAACAGCACATGGCACAATTTACACTTACAAAGCCCTCAAGCTATTCCAGACCAACAGCATTGCAAGAAAGATCCTAATCTCATACACTTATTGTAACTTCAGAAACTAATTCCAGTTCTGAAAACAAGTCACTGGCGTTTGGATACAATCCAAGTTACTTTGGTGTAAACTTCTACCAGCCCAGTGAACCCCTGGTGAAGGGACTCTTGGTGGGACAGCAGTTTCCCCAGGGCACACAAGTAGCCATGCCCTCTGCAGAAAAGGTACCAGTAACCTGTTGTTGTCCTTAGGTCTCTTTAAAAATGACAGGACTTCAATGACAGATGCAGCAGAGACTCAAGTGAGGATGATGGTCATGCTTTTATCCCCTCAAGACTCTGCTCTGTTTCCCAAAAAAGCAGTTTACATTTTGCCCAGATGTGGGCTGAGCTTCTGACTGAGTGAAACTCCCATTTCCAGACAGACCAACATTGTCTAAGTGCATAGGCCACAACTTTGACATGACTGGGATGCATCAAACCTGTTCCACTCATCCCCTTAAAAAGATGCTGCTAACAAACTGAGATGTTTGCCTTTAAAGTGACCTGTCTGAAATGGAAGTATTTTCTTTAGATTTTCCCAAAGTAAATGAAAATATTTCAGCAAAGTGTATAGGTTCCCACGTGAAAATTCAATTTTAATGGAATTTCCCTTTTCAATGTATACACTGGCAGAAGGTTCCAAATAAAATATAAACCCCACAATGACTGGGAGTGAAAAAGCTGTCTGGATAATCCATTTTGCTAATCTTATTTTAAGAAACAATACTGAGAAATGGGAACTGAAGTCTAAAAATTAACAATGCATGTAAGAAAGCAACAAAAATACTGCTCTCTTCACTAATGAAAACATGAAATAATGAACACACAGACTAAAAGGAACAGAAACTGCTGCCTCAGTGACATGTGTTGCATATGGGAGGGAGGGCTCAACTTAAGCTTGGTTCCAGAAGTCTGGTCTATCCTGGCCCCACATGAGGAATACAAGTAAGATATCAGTGGGTGATAACACTTCTCCTAACTCATCCACAAGAAGCAGAGAAGCAGCCCTGACTCTGATCTTCTCAAGAGATATCCAAAGGGCTCTCGGGAAATTGAGGGTTTCCCTGATCCTCCCAAGAAGAAAAATACAAAATTAATAAGCAGTGGCATGGCTAGCATCTATTCAAGAGTTAGTCATCTTCAAGCCTGCAACAGAGACACTGACATTTTGTGTAAAGCTCGTACTTTAGTACCCTGGCTGTCCTCTGGCATATCCTCTTTTTCATTATTGTTCATTATCTGAAGTAAGTCCCATTTAATGTTGTCATAGAAGTAACAGTCATTTTAAGCAGAACACCTATTTGTCAAGTATTTTTGATAGCACTAGCTTCCAGAGGCTTTTCTTTGGGACAGGACTTTCCTTTGAAGCACTTGTTGGCAGAAGAGCAAGCCAATGGCAAGCAGATCTGCAGGCACTTCACCAGGGTGCCAGCAGACGTTCTGCTACTGGTCCAGTCACCTACAATAACCCAAAGCTGAGATGCCTCTTCTGCAACACTTGCTTGTAATTTTGTCCCCCTGCCAACTTGTTTAAAACCATCCAGAGCTAATCAAACCTTTTTGTTTGTTTTTTTTGGCTGCTTCCTTATCAAAACTTTACAAAACTTTTAATTTCAGCCTCAAGAGCCCTGCAGCTGTAAATTAATTGAATAAAATTTACAAACATTATGCATTGATAAAGCACTTTCAAGGCTTTTCCCTATTCAGTTGACTTAGCTGCTTGGCTAGACACTTTTGCTCGAGATGAGTTCAGAGCCTCTGGAAACCTTCCTAATCCCACTCTCCAGGCCTTGTGCCTATTCACGGAACCATGTTAACCCAAATCCAGAAAATTAATAAATCTCAAATGCCTTTAAGCCCCCAGAATCATCCCTTGATACACATTCGACCTTCTCTAGATCGCAGGCATCTTTTTGCACAGAGTGACTCCTACTTGAAAGACCTACGTAAAAACCAATGTAGTCCCCAAAGTTATTAACATTTAATAAAATATCTCATTTAAGATTACTGTGGGTTGAAACATAATTGCATTTACTGCTGTCATTCTGAAGTCATCTGTTTATGTTTCAGTGCAATATCTCCGTGTCAGTGTTTAAACTAAATCTTTTCAACAGAATTGCTGAATCACTTCCTTTATACAAAAAAGCAAAAACCCCTCTGTCCATACAGTAATCCATGAAATCCCTGATCCTCAGCATTTCTGTTAATATTTCTGATTAGACCAGGAAGCACTAATTCTCTGAGACACATCACACTGGTAGAAATCTAAAGATGACTTCTGACATTCTGTGCTGAAGTATGAGCACAAACTATACATAACAAAATATTTGGACTGGATGGTAAAGGAGTTTTCTTATACCTTTTCTCTGTTTAGTGCTTTGAAAACAACTTTCAAGCAATAATCTTTACGAACTCTTCCTAAAATGAAATCCAATGAACTCCTTTCAGTCATTCCTATTAGAGTTCACAGGAGAAACATACGGAAGTAAATATCGTGAGTATAAAAAATTATTTGTTACATGTAGGCATGAAGAAAAATGGAGGGCTGTATTGACCTATTTTATATATATATAAAAACACAGAATCATGAAGGTTGGAAAAGGCCTCTAAGATCATTAAGTCTGACCGTCAACCCAACACCACCATGACAACTAAACCATGTACCTATATACGCATATAGGTCAAGGAAGTTTCAACAGGGATGAACTCATCCAAATAACTTTCTCTCACCCCAAGCTCCCCTTCACTCCTATTTGTGTGGGTAATTAACTACAAATGACACAATGCTAAAATAATGTCAAACAACAGAAATACTAGTATTTTAAATGAACAAAACATTTTCCAAAAATATCAGGTGTTAAATGAAGGGAGGACCAGATGTTCCCAATAGTGATACACCAGAAGAAAGTTTCATAAAACTTTCATGCAAGCAGCAAAAGAATATAATTCAAAACAAAGTCCATAACATAAATAAAATACTGGAATGCATTCAGGCATATAGCAGATGGGGAGTATACAGAATGTTGTTCATGTTTTGGCAGACTAATCATTTTAACAGAATCAGATCATCATTTGCATCAGACCACTAAATCTACAGATGCGATGATGTCATGAAACTCCAAGAAGAATTTGTAATACATTTCAAAAATCAGATCAGAGCTATTAAATGACACAATAATAACAAAACAATGCATTTTTAGCTCATCCTATTCATAATTCAATAAAGGGCTACAAATGTCAAATATTTCACAGACAATATTTAAACAATCAAAACCAAAATAAATTTGGAACTTAAAGGAAAAGCATTTTCAAAGGCACAGAGTCCTTTCAGTGCCCTATTGCCACATAAGGGA
>NW_010191892.1:29208-45206 GCF_000695765.1 Mesitornis unicolor
AGAATTTAGGCTCATTACTACCATTTTTGCTTTGAAAAGCTCCCACATGAATCAGCTGTGCCCTTGAGATCAAGTATTTGAAATGCCTTAGATCAATTTTAGGAAAAAAAAATTCTACATAAACTTAGAGCAACTGGTACAACACCATCCTTGGTGGGACTGACTACACGGGACACACAATGTCACTGAACAAGGGACACTAGTGCTGGAGCTTCCATGGGGAATACTACACCAATGTTACTCAGTAAAATACAGCAAGTCTCACCAAACAAGGAGAAAAGAACAACAAAAAGATGATTGAATATGGGACAAGTATCAAAATCCAGTCTTATTTATCTCAATTTGATGTATAAACCCCAATGTTTCAGCTGTTCCTTCAAATGAGTATAAACTGCCTTGCTGATTCCCATAAAAACATTAATTATGTGCCTAGTACTTAATTTATACAGTTCTAAACTGTATCCATCACAACACAGTCAAATAGGTAAATCCACGTTAGCCAACAGTTACTGCACTAAGGAAGCTGAAATACAAGTTTCTTCCTCTTCATGCTCACAGGGGAAAAACGTTAGAAAATGGCAGAATTTTTACCTTTAATATGATCTATTTAAGATTACGATGATTTCTAGAAGTGTAACTTTGAGTGGCTCTAGGCATTTCATACAAAGACTGTCTATATTGTAGGCATAATATTGATGGAGGCCAGGGTAGCCTAGGTAACAGTAATTCATAATACCTTGATATTAATTATATCTGAAGCACAATGAGGAGTCACAAGGTTAAAAAAAAGAACTCATCATGCAAGCAGCAAAACATATTTTTAAAAGTTAAGGGTTTTGAGCTTGTTTTTCACTTTAACCCAACCCTTTAACAAGGGTTATACTCCATTGTATACCATCTCAGCATCATTCAAAGAGCAATCATTTTCACTTTCTTATCTCACAAGCACCCAATCTTAATTCCTCGTGCCAATATTTTGATATTTGATAGGTAGTCAAGCTTATAAAACACCTGAACTGAAGAACAGGAACTCTGTTGTCACTTCCATGTGAGTACTGGGGAAAATACTTGGCAGGCTATAAATTTGGTGTAACACCTGCTTACATGCCACTTGATTTATACTCAAAAGTCCTGCCAAAGCAGCTCTTTATGCCTAACATCACAGTCTGTATACCATCTTATATTAGCTGCTTGGCAGGTTCTGCTCTTTATTTATCAATACAGTATAGGAAACAAAGGCTGAATCTCTTTCTGCACTTCTACTAGTGATGCTGGTAAGCTCTGAGGATGCTGGAAGAAGGGAGCTCCAAACCAGATTGTACACACACACACACATATATGTGTGTGTGTGTGTGTGTGTGTGTGTGTGTATGTGTGTGTATAAAAATCATATGGTCACTTTAATACACACACGAGCAAAAAAAAGTGCAAGTCTAATAATTAATAAAATCTGTCAGAGATGCAGAAGACCTCTGCTAAGTACAGTTAACAGCCAATAATGTTTGGGGTTTTTTTTAAATGGAGGCCGTTTTTTATATAGAATGGTGGCACTGCATAACGATCTGTTGTGAAACTCAAGGCAACACTAAAGCTCAAAACATAGACAGGTATGTGTAACAAGCAGTAGATACATCCCTTCATGAGAATAAATTAACTTTTAATGAAATGGGCTTAAAAAAAACATGGTAGAAATTACAAAGTACATAGTTTTTCATAGGTGTTTTTTTCATAGGTATTACACGCTATGAAAAGTTCTCAGACTCAATAATTGTATATTTTCGAGGTTTGTTCTTATCTAAGTTTTCTCAGCTGTTTTATCATTACTGTTTGTTATTTACAACAGTTGGTTTCCCTTTTGCAAAAAAGTAGTGATTTGGAGGAACCAGCCATAGGTTACAAGCTTTTCTGGAAAAGAAGATACTCCTCCTTATTTTCTCCTAGTTTATTTTTATTCACAACATGTGCACCAACTGAAATAACTTAAAGAGGATGCTGCAAACAGTTGCCAAGCCATGCAGGGACAATTCCAATAGCAGAAAGCCCAGATGAAATCACTTTGCCCAGGCAGGTGGTCAGAAATCACTCCTTCAGCTTGTGATCTCTCTTTCCAACCTTAGCAAAGTGCCTTCCTGCACCATTTCCACCACCTTCCTGTGACCTTGTGTCAAAGACATGTCCCAGCAGGTTTGAATATTAACTTGAAACACCGGAGACATTTTCCTTTCCCGCTATTTCACTTTGGCTCCCTTGTTCTGAGGATAGAATGCATAATATAGTGCTAAAATGGCATATTTTAAAAGTATTTCAGAAGGTAACGATGCAGGTGTAAAGCTGTGACCTTGCTCTCCAAGTGAATTCTTAAATGTGGTAACCCAAATGAGTTAGAAAGATAATCACCTCGTGTTGCTCTAAGAAGGGAGCTGGTGCACCAAGAGCAGGCGACACACTGGGGATGCTGCAAGAAATTAAGGACTGATGACTGCATAACTCATCGGTGAGAGTCTGAAAGCTTTTTAGATGATCAGAAAGGGAGCCACCGCACTGAGAAGCATGCACAAATTTCATCTAATGATGGATAGTTTTGCTCTAAATTATTCAGAGCGCAATGCACTGAAATTGTTCTATTTAAATGAATGCCTTTGGAGGAATTTCCTATATGAAATACCGGCATAAAGCATTTAACTCACATAAGTATTAAAGAAGAGGTAAAATTACATGAAAACTGAAGACCAGGTAAAGAAAGATTAAAGAAAATATATTAGGTTAGCTTATTTTTCTATCTGTCTGAAGGAAAGAACAAATAAAAGAGAAAATGGGTAAGTGTACTTAGAGCAGCACTGTGAGCCCTGAGTCACACAACTCAATCTGTGCTCTGACCTTCAGAGGGTGAGCACCAATTCCCCAGCATCACCTCTGCACCTTTAGAAATTACGCTGCAGGTACCTATTACGTGCTTTATTCACCATCTTTTGGCCACCCAAGCATCACAAAGAGAACTGGCCTTCAAACAGCAAAACATAACATTCATTTCAGATTTTAAAGAGACTTAGTGAAATAAAAACACTGACAATTTCAAATAACTAAAACAGAAATGAAATCTGTCCTTGGAAGGACCCAGGGAGCAAGAGGACAGATTGCCTACATCCACCCCAAAGTGTCTTCATTCATCCCACAATACACCATTTGTGAAGACAGTAAGAGCAACAGCACCTAATTTTCAGTTAAAAATCAAGAAAGGCAATATACTATTATATAACTGTAAATACTGCCAGAGGGATTGCATATTTAAGGATCAAGGTCTTTTGCAATTCTGTGACAGATTATCACCTATTTAATTATTGAGGTCTGTACAAATTATGGAAAGACATGCAAATGTAATTAGGAAGGCTAGCCTTTTAATGAACTAACAAGTGCTATAGGTAGTTAGACACTTACTCATTGCTACCAGCAACACTAGAAGCTTTCTCATTAAAAAGTTAGTTTGCAAAGGCAATTTTTTTCAGGTGATGAAAAATGCACGGAGAAACCTAATGCAAGTTCAGTTACGATTTCTGCTCATTTTAAGCCCTCTCTTTATACCAGAAAAAGAGGAAGCAGTGCTCCACTTTGCTAGTCCCTTGAATGTGAAGGTAGCGCAAAGTTCCATACCTACACACCAGGAACAGGGAGAATAGAGTACTATGTGCTAACTCAGAGGGCCAGGGGAAACATCAGGCTAAGGTTCATTGAAAAGAACAAAGAAAAGCCCACATGTGATGAGACCACTGTCCAGCTCCCAAAGTTTGGGCTGTAGCCAAACACATGGGAATGCTACTTTCCACATAGCCCAGTCATGTACTGGAATATTCACAGTGTTAAACCTATCTTGAGCAGATAAAATTTGTGGAAATTTCACAAATATGGAATTCCTATCATTAAAGATAGCTCACTTGGGCAAGTCCCTGGGAAACCCGATCTCCGTAGCCCTGCTTTGAGAGGTGATAGGACCAGATGACGTCTGGTCCACAGGTTTACTCCTCTGATCCAGAGGTCCCCTTCAACCCTGAAGTATTCTATGATTCTCTGGCTCATTCTGTTGAATGCATGTATGAATTCAATGCTTTTCACAGTAATAGCAGCACAAGACACTCTGGCATATATAATATTTCTCTGCACAAAATGAACACACAATATAGCTTGCATTATAATAACAGAGGAACTAAATACAAAAATGTCCAATGGAGTAATTTTTGTTTATCATGGTATAGACCTTATGTGAATGACATTTTCATAAAGGTTCTTGAGTTTATAAATTTTAGAATGTCTTTTCCATAACATTTTAACTGCAGCATGGATAAAGAATACCAAGGTTGAATTTTGCAAGAAGAGGATGTTCCATTCTCCAGTTAGACCCAGTTAAGAGTTACAAGTAATATTGACAACTTTTGTTTTTCAGTACCATCAGTGGCTGCTCACAGCAGCATCTTCCCACAGCAGTAACAATTCTAATTCTGTTAAGTGTCAAATTAAAAAACTGATGAATGGAAATGAAAAAAAAATACTCTGCTATCTGAGTTTGCATTAATTATAAGGGTCAAATAAGTGATTATTGATTCAGTTCCATAATACTAAGAACTTGCCAGAGCTACCAGTGACCCAGAGACATAAGCATAAATGCTCATAATAGAAACAAATCAATAATCAGACTCCTGGGTTCCTAGTAAACCTTGGCTTTTATTTTGATGTTGCAAATTTTATGTTGCGAAGGGAGCTATACATTTGCACAACATGTTCTGTGCAATTTAGCTCAACATCTTTAAAATCCATTTCACTTCCCACATACCCTGTTTTTTAATTGTTATTTCTAGCAGCTGCCTAGTATTCACTGCACAAGTCCTGGATCTGACAAGCCAGTGAAGGCAGGTAACCTTTTGCTATTGCTCTGATGCAAAGGGTGTCTCAGTACACAGAAGCAACCACTGCTGGGTGAGTACAGCTTTGCTACCTCAAGAGCTCCAACAGCAACACTCAGAACCTGCAGAATGAGCAGCTGAACAGGAAAAATGCATTAAATCTGGAATCTCTATTAATCTCTGGGCCTTCACTGAGCCAGTGTAAAACACGACCTCAAACAGGGTAAGGCTGGAGGATTACAGTCATCTTCTCACTCCCAACCTACCAGCCACATTGCACAAGTCTTCAGGAACAGCTAACAGCCTGAGCTCATATATAAAATATTCTAACAAATATGGAATAACTCACTGACCCTCATTTCACTGAAGTTGATAATTGTCCCTAAAGTTGACACTTTAATGAGGGAAGATTACTTACAGAAGAAAGAATTGCAAGTTTGTTTCAGCTACTGGCAATTTCCAATCATTTACCTCAAATCTTAAAAGTCACCAGTTTTCATCTCAAAGAGAGACCTGGAAATAAAACCCCAGTATTTCTAGTAAAAACTTGGCTAACTCTACAGAACACTGACAGACCATTTCTATGATGAATGGGAGTTAGACGGAGGCAGACCAAAAAAACCCAGATCCATATACATTGACATTTTCTGATAACATCTTTCTCCTTTCTTCATCTGTGTCCTAAAATTTTCTTCTTGCAAATTATTCACAAAAAAGCAGTCATAAAGCACTGCTTTTACATGAAGCAAGACGAACCATCAAGATGCAGAAACTGAAATTCCTGGCTCCTGCTCTCACCAACGCGTGTGATGTTGTCCCCAGATAAAAATAACCAACTATGCCTGCAAGCAGGCATCAGTGCAGCAATTTAAGAAAATCATCGCTGCAAACGCTTTCTGATGAATGCAACGTTTGCTAATTGTTTGGAGTCACTCAATTAGGATAATCTCAATAGCAAGAATTAAATAGTAAATGTTTGGAGGATCTGATTATTTAATTGCCATTTGTAGCTCAGTGTACTGATTTGTTATTTGCCCAGTTCACTAGGTCACAGATGAACAAAAGGTCACTGCAAATGCTGATGCAGTTAAAATCTAGCGCAGTGCAGAACCAAAGGGTGATTGAATTTAGGCATCTTACAGCCTTGAAGAGGAACTTAGTTTAATCTTCTAACTTCTGAAATAAAAAAATCCCACACCTATATTACTCATTTAATAATTCACAGAGTTCTCAATAAAATCCTAATTGGAACTAAAACTTGATCCTCAGATGAAA
Organism: Mesitornis unicolor; assembly: GCF_000695765.1. NCBI lineage: Eukaryota > Metazoa > Chordata > Aves > Mesitornithiformes > Mesitornithidae > Mesitornis > Mesitornis unicolor. The sequence continues at coordinate 35,376 of NW_010191892.1, forward strand.
CAAAAGAAAGAAAAGACAGCTCTTAAAATAGTTAACAGAAAAATCCGGAAGTATCCTCTTTCTGCTAATGCTGTATATACATTAGACCAACTACTTGTAGGAGTTTATACGTATTAAAAATATACTTCAAACCTATATTATGCCTAACAGAATTTTAAGTTCCTCAGCTGTTAAATCAAGTCATTGTATTTGCTAATAATCAGTCAATTAACTATGACTAAAAAAAGACTGCTCTGAGTAATCACAAGTAAGAACTAAAGAAAATGCCTAAACATCACATATTTTTCAATGAAAATCCTGCATTATCATTAACTTATTAACCTACCCAGAAATAAATTTGTAAATCCTAGCATTAGTAAAGTCAAGGGCAAAATGTCTATTGAATTTAACAGCATCAAGGTTTGAGCCAGTACTTTTCCAGATCTAGACATGCTGAACATAATACAAATTTTGAGACTCCGGTGGACTCTAAAACCAACTTGAAAACAGTAAAAGACAGTTTTCAGTGACAAATTCAAATGAGACAGTCCTTGGAAAACTAAAGAGAAATAAGAAAAGAGCGTATCTTTGTCATTTTTAAATATAATTAAAATCTATAAAATATACTGAATTGAAAACAAGAGCAGAAAATAAAGGCAATGATTAAATATTCACTGCATGCAGACAGCATCCTTTTAATAAAGCTTTCATAGTTCAGTTGAGCTGATTTCCTTCTCTAAATTATGTTGTTGTTATTTGGAAATGGTTCTGGCAAGAGATAAATAAATGCAAGAAAATAAAGTAACATCATCAAATTTAAAAATAATAAGAAAAGAAATTAAATTTGGTAATTGATATAGCTCCACAGGAAAAAAGAAAAGTAAATTAGTTGAAAAAAATCCTAATATAGCTGTGTAGAAGCTTGAAACTACAATATAATGAACTTCCCACACTGACACACACAGATCCAATTACTATACCTAAGTACAGTATTATTCTTAAGTACTATACATAGCAGCAGCCACCAGCTCATGTCTCATGGCAAAGTAAGACAAATGTTGCCTGAGCAAAGATATTCCCAGTCTGAGCCTGGGACAACATAATCACCCACAGAGAATTCAAAGGTCAACTATACCTTGGAAGTTGAGTAAATTACAGCAAACACATGGGAAAAGCTAAACCAGGAGACGAGGCCACTTTCCACCAGGGACCCTTCACACAGCAACGAGGACATGGGAGACTGGCCTATGCGTGCCTAAGAAAAATGTCAGGTTTCTAGCTTGTTCATCAACTGTAATATTTCACTTTTGCAGATGCATGAAGTAGTCCCTTGAACTATTTCTGTTACTGAGCAGTAACTGAAGTCCAGCAAATACATGAGATGCCTCTAATCAACTGATGCAAGCATTATATCTATTCTACTAATAATGCCTCGAACCAAACTCTCATAGCACCTCCAAAAGATAAGGAAAGAAAAGGGAAGTTGTTGCCAGGGAACACAGGATTAATTCAGAGCAGCTCAAACATACATTCACACAGCAGTACTGGCTGCATTAGTCCTCACATAAGGAAAAAGAGGAGGTGGAAACTAAAAATATCCTTTGAAACCAGAATCAGAACAATTCCCCTACAAATAAGACTTCAACATGCTCAGGGAAAAAAATGGATTCACTTCCCTATAATAATTACAGTAATACACATATACCCCTTGCTAGTATTCTTTATCATTAAAAAAAAAAAATCACTTCCATTTCCAAGGGAGAAATGGAAATACGTTGAATCTCTCTTAATAAAGAGATATAGAAATACTACCTCAGAATCAAACAGAAGGATCTTTTCCTTTTTTATAAAAAAGCAACTTGAGCAACCGTTATCACGACGATTGCTTTTTATTGTTCGTTTCCAAGGAGTGAAACCTGAGGATAATACGGCTGCAGCACAACAGCTGCTAATACTCGAGAGACACTTTTTGCTCTTCTCATTTGCAGCTCTGCATGAGAATACTGAGGGAGGCACAGATAAAGACAGGACACCCCCAGGCAAACACACCGAGCTGCAAACCCCTATACACTATCCAGTGCAGGCACACATTAAGGTCATTTACATTTGAGATGAATAAAACTTATCTTACAGGATACTACAGTCACTAAAGCAAATGACTACCAATGACATCAGAACTGCCTTTTGTACTTAGTAATATTTTTGACAGCTTTGTCTAGGAACAGTGATGCATAACAAAGTCCTAAGATTTTAATATACCTTGAAGTGCCTTTTAATAGTCATTACAATCAGTCCTGTGCCAGCAGGAAAGACGCAAATCGTAAAGGGTGCGCAGTGTCAGGTGTGTGCGTTCACAGATGTGTTTTATCATATTTTGTCTTCTTCAGTTTCTTAAGATTCGAAAATAACTCAAGAGCTGGATTTGGAATCAAAAACAGTGAACTGCATAATATCAGGAAGTTTAATAGCTGTGTCTTAAGATCCCTTTACCTCGCCATAGCCAGGAGGAGGTTGGGGAGGTATGAAGCAAAAGAGGTTGCCAAAAAATATCATGGAGCGCAGAGGTGCTCCAGTAACACCACAGGTAGGCTAAGGCAAGCTTTAGATCTAAAAGCAGTCTACACATGTGGGGGCAGAAGACCACAGTAAATTTTTAACGTGCATCAAATCCATTATGCTGCTATTGCGTCCCCTAAATGATCTCTGAATTTTTTTAGGCCTTTAAACCTTTCCTCAGAGGTCAGACCCACCAGTGCCCACGGAGGCAGAGCTGCCCTGAGGAAAGGCTGTTCTCTCCCACCAAGGCATTGATCTGGGTCTCAGTGACCAGTGCTATGTTCAAAACACTGCGGTGATGTAACAGGTGATAAGACAGACACATTTACCAAGGAGGATTCTTTCTAGTAAATCTAGAAATCTCAGAGGATCAGGTATGTTCCCTTGAAGTCTTGCAGCTAACAGCCCTAAGTTGGATTACAGCCTCATCATGCTTGGACTACCTAGATAAAGGTGCAGCAACACATCAACAAAAACATTAATGAGGTTAAAGTTATACTGATGGAGGAAAAGAAAAGTAGCAGGATTTAGCCTTTAATTTTAGGATAATTTGTTTTGATCGCTTCAAGATGGCTCTAGGGCTATTGCCATTGACCAAGCTCACCAGTAGAAAATTTTCCAGTGGTTACTTTAGCATTTCAACTTTAAAAATACGTAATGTCTTAAAAAAGCAGTCAATGCAGAGGCAGGTGCTTCTCAGTCACGGTGAGAACTGCATGATACACACAGATAGAGGCTGGTGAGACAGATGTCATCCTGACAGAAGGAATCACTCCAAGGAAACTGGATGACTTGGTCCTGACCAGTATTGTGAAGGACGGAGTCATCTGCTGCCAATGACCCCACTGACCTGTGGAGAGTGAAACAGCTCTTGGACACAAAAGTTCACTGCAAAGGTTCAACTACTTCCTCTGTATAAAAGTCAGGTAAATCTGTACGTGTTTCTACAACACGGTGAATACCAGCTTCTGCTCAGGACTATGTCTGCAGCCTTTTTCCATAAAGAGAGACAATGGAAAGCTAAAGGTGTTACTTGAAGAGACAAAAAAATATGCAATTTATATACTATGCTATTTAAAATTATATCCTTCTCCACATATAGTTGAGAACAACATTGAGAGCCCATCACCAAACAGGAGATTTCTGAGAGAGTAAAGGAAGATTTTTGCCATTTTGGGGGAATGTCCAGAACTACCTAATGAAAAGAAGCTGTTTTGGGGTTTCTTTTTCCTTCAACACAATGGTACACATTCTCCTAGTGTTGTCTGTGAGACTATACAGATGTAACTGAGAATAAAATTAAGCTCATTTATGAGTTTAATTTATTATGGGTTGTTATGAAAAGGCATTTTAAAGGGAAGCTTCATTTTGTTATGTTTGGAAACAATATTGTCACTATTGTTTTTGGGTTCAATGGGATAGAAAAATCTGAGGATAGGATTTGACCTTATGAAAGGACATGTATATATTTATCCAAAGTACATGGTTCACTTTAAGTTATCTCAATATTTTCCATGAGGTATCAAGCTGGTCTTTTTTAAGGCCAATGTCTTGCCCTTCCTTATACCAGTATAAAGCTAAACTAGTCACCAATCTTTTGTGGAAAGTCTGTCAAGGAAACCACAGATCTGCTTTTAGAATGTGGCTACCATTATAAACATCTCTTTTCAGAGGGCTGTCATAAGTGGTTGGTGTTTGAAAACACTGGTATCTGGAACAAAAGAGATGAATATGCAAAAGCAGCCAGTTTCTTTTGCAATCTTGGTTCACGAGGAATCATCAAACTTTTAGCTGAATGTAGTTTGCCTGTGTTGACTTAGAAATGCATAAAGCAAACTAGAAGTTACCAAACTCAAATAGTGTATGAACATCATGTAACCGTACATGGTTTCAATTTAAGAATATCAGTCTAACTAGCAAATCCACAAAGTCCTTTCAACATCCTAAAATAAAGAGAAAATGCAGTGATGCTGCCGGCAGTGTCACAAGGCTGTGAGTGTCACACAGCCCATCACAGACCGGCAGCCAGTGGCCAACACGCTGTCTGTTGAAACTGTCCAAACCAAATGCTGCTTTCCTGAGCAAATAATGGTCTATTCTACTTCTCTAAATCAAGGGTGGGAGGTTACATTTTCTATGGGGAAAAAAAATGAACCATCTAAACTAACACAGTAATGATTGTTTCTGTTGATTTCAGTAGCCAGGCAAGACACAGTGTGTTATTTGGGTTTTAGAGCTTTGTTACATATGAAACCAGACTCTCTCAAGGATAATTACTGCCATGTGGTTCAACTTGCAGTCTTCCACCATAATAAAATTCTGACATCAGGATTCTTCTTTAACGAAACACACAAACAAAATGCATAAAGTACTGGACAGCAAACACACTGAGTACTTAAGTCATTATAATCTAGTTTCTAATGTGGTCCCATAGGAACAGTCATTAATTTGTAGTTCTGAGAGGTAAACTGGGTTCTAATGTCCTTCATTTTATTTAATATTTTTGTAGAGACTTATACATGGTCTCCCCATTACTGTGGCTTGATATACTGGCAGCAAACAAGTGTTTACACAGTATGCTATATTTCTCAGAGAGTATTTATAAATGCATGCCTTGCTTAGCCTTGTATTCATGCTAATTTGCATGTTGAACACACGAGGAAATCTAGACAAATTTAAGGGTGAAGTGAACCAGATCTGTTCACTCTTGTGATGAGGTTAAGGGAAGATCATGATCTTCAACTGAAAGAAAAACTTGCATCATAAAACACACCCTTCCACACAAAGTTTTTTTCAGCCAAGTTTACTGGACTCAGGCAATAACCTGAGACAAATACCTGTATTTTACACAAGACCAAAAGCCTCCTTGGATGTACAGGTGGATGCAGTGATCGCCAGAGAGAGTGAACATGGGGCTGTCACTGGGCTCAGTTCCATGAGCTCCTCCAGAAAGCCTTGAAAGTCCTCTTCAAAATTTCTGAAGACCTTCCTCTTCCCTCAGCTCCCTTGACATGCTTATGATATACAATGATAATTCACTTAAAAAGCATCAGTTCTTAACTTGTAAAAAAACAGCACTTTATTTCAGAATAATGGCTATAATATTGCAGCATCCATCATCTAACTCGAACTGAGAGCTGGAACCACTTGGTCATTTAGTTAATGTGTTCAAATAATGAGAGTTAAACAACAAAAAACACACCAAATCAACAAATACATCAGATTAAAGCAGCTTTTCATCTTTTGCTGGGGTTTTCTTCCCTGCCCTAAATTAAAATTTGCAAATATAAAGAGTTTAAAAAATGCAAGTCTGACTTAAGGCTAGCATGCAAGATAAACAATATCTAAAAAAATAAAATTAAAAATCAAACATGCATTCCTTTGCCCCAGTACAAAATCCTATTATACTACATTTTTAACATGGTAAAGAAATTCAGCTAGTTACTCAGACTAAAATTGTCAAATAGTACCTGAAGTAATACAAACTCACACAAATATGTGGAAACTAGTTAAGAGGTCTGATAAAGATTTTAGAAAGCCAAATGTGATGCTGGCATTTCTCCCTTAGAAGAGACTTAAGAGTGTAACCTGAAAATACTTTCTTAACATATACCCCATTGCTTTGTCACAAACCAAACATTTCTTGTTCAAAGCCACCAGAAATTATAACTAAATCTAGAGAAAGTAGAGTGTTCATTTTAGCCAGTTAAATAAAGACAACAGAAAATGTGCTTTAACAATAAGGATTATAAAATTTCATACATTAACCTAAATATATCTACATCATCTCTGCATAAGAAATAAAATACCAACTTCTGCTTTACTAATAATTAAGTCCTTCCTTCTCTTTAGAAAAGTAGGAGTATAATGTTACATATAATGGAGGTTTTTCCTCCTAAAAGCATTGCTGAGAATCTTAGGAGGCTATCAAAATAAAACTAACAGGATGGGCTTTATCAGTAGGCTTCTATAGAATGACCTCCACTCAGACAGGAGGTTAAGAGACTCAGCAAACTTTCAGGAGGCACTGAGCTAGGGAGAGTACCTGGCACGGTGAATGCCAGAGCCTCAGTCCAGAAGGACTTCAATAAACTTGAGAATTGACCAACAGAACCGTCATGACCTTCAATAGGGAAAAATGTAGAATTCTGCAACTGGGGTGGAATAACCCCACACATTGACACAGGCTGGAAAACACTGTACCAAGCAGCAGCCCTTAAGAACATGCCCATGATGTTACAGCAGACATCAGGCCGCAACAGTGAGCCCTCACTGCAAACAAATCAAATTGCACACTGAACGGTGTGAGGAGGACAGTGGCAGCAGATCAAATGAAGCAAGTAGTGAGGCAGCCCTGGGAGACCCTAAGTTCAAGAGGGATGCAGAGAAAGTGAGAAAGGTCCAACACAGGGCCACCAAGTATTGTACCTGAAGCACACACCCCATGCAGAGAGGCTGAGGGAGCTGGGCATGGTAAGTTTGGTGAAGAGGAGACAACACAGTGATTTAGTAGCTGCTTGCAACTAACTGAAGGGCTGTTATTAGGACACCAACAGCAAACTCCCCTGGGCAGCACCTGATAGCTCAACAAGGACAACAACCACTTGTTGCAGCTTCAGAGGTTCAGGTTGGACAGTTGGAAATCTATTTTCCCTAGCAGCTCTGGAAGAGGTTGTCAAACAGGTTGGGAGTTAGTGTCTTTAGAAAGGCTCATACAGACAAAGCAATGGCTGATCTGATCCTGTGTTGCAACAGTCCTCTTCTAAGCAGAAGCTTGGACCAGGTGACCTCTGGAGGGCCTTCAAAACAATATTTTTATGACTTCTTGAAATAGTAGTGTTCAAAACTATCCCTCCATTCATTCTTAATCTACTGTTTTACTGAACAGATACTGTAAACAGTTATTTTTTTCTTTATTTCTACTAGATATTTCAATGCACTGCATGTATTCACAGAACCCAACATTTCAGTTCTTCTCCAATCAAAAGCTGCTCTTGAACACAATCATGAGTGCATGTGCCTAATCTGGAAATAATTTACCAGATTTATGGCACAATGCTAATTCTTTACTTTCTTGCTTAAATAAGTGTGTTTCTACCCCTGTACAAGGTTTTTTTTTTATTTTCTAGAAGAGCTACATTGTTATATATTCACTGATTTTGCAAACTGAGCATTAAGCACAACTGAGTGAACTTTGCAAGACCACTGAAAATGTTGTTGCTGGGCAGCATCACCTCCTAAAATAATGTCATAATTCTCATCATAATCTCTGTATTTGTTCAGAATGCATTGGTGAATTTGCATCAAAGTGTTACATACAAAAAAGGGGGCATACTATCTGGGAAATATAGGACGCTAAAAACCACTTTGTTCAATGAAATTCAAATGTTCTCATCACTGACAGAGTTTCTTTCTTAAAAGGAAGCGTCTTCCTTAAATCTCTAACCAGGTACTGAAGTGTGTCAGTATTCAAAAGAGACACAAATGGCAGCCTTCATCTCTAAAACAGAGTGTATGTGCCAGTTACAGACTATTTTTGTATGGGTTTTGTAAAGATGAAAGGGAGAAGCCTGGGGAAAAGCAGTAGAAAGCCCGTCACCAACCCTAACGCACGACGACTTACTGCAGTCCTCACAGATCAGAACTGCGAGGAGGCTGGGGGATGAGTGCTCACCCTAGCACTGCTGAGCCACCGGCAGCAAGCACCTGGCTGCCACTGCTTGCTCCTCAGCCCCAAAAGTGCCCACTGCCCAGCCCCAAGGATGCCCACTCCCTATCCTCGCCCTTTTCTCCCCACACAACTCCTCATGCACTTCTCCGGAGGCTAGAGTCACCACTACCTCATTAACCTGCTTCTGGTTAACAGCCTGCTATGGTTTGCAAATAAGCATGAAGTATTGTTTAAAGATGCAACCTTTGGTACCTCGGCCATCGTGCACCACTTCATCTATGGGGGTTTTTCCTGAGGGCCTGCAAGCCTGCTGTAAGGTACTACAGTTAGGCAAAGGGAGGAGATCCTAATTGAAGATGTCCAAGAAAAACACTTATATCTGTTCAGTGGATCAGCAAACACCCTAACTTTGAAGTGCAAAATAACAAATGAAGCAGACAACCAGCAGTTATTTAGAAATCACTGCAGCGCAGGAAATGAAGAGAAAAAACAGCAACAGCAACAACAAAACCCCACCTGGCAGAGGAAAGCAGAGGATGTCCTGGATTCTTTCCAACACTTCATACTGCTAGAACTGGGCAAAGGGGATTGCTTGCAAATTCAGCAAGTCTGTTGCCATCAATAAACCGAAGTTTGAATAATAAGCTTTGATAGAAATGCTTTGCTCTGATCCTTAATTAGTGAGAAGAAAAAGTGTCTTACAGCAGCAAGGAAAATCTCTCTGCAGCACATCACAGGAATGTGCCTCATGTAATACACAAGTGTTTATCCTTTACCCACCTTCAATGCTGCTTTGCCATTCTGAAATCTTAGTACTTCATCTAAGATAAACAAACATTAGTAGGAACAAAACCACTCCTGCCTTGAGATTAAAAGAAATATCTGGTTTAATGTGGAAAGGACATAATCAAATCTTTTATTTTTAGTAGAATTTAAAAATAATGCTTAATTTAAATTAAATTGCTACTGTCTAGCTAAAATTATTAATGGGAAACTATTCAAAAGTGGTTTAATATTTGACTCTAAATACTTGAAATACTGCTCAGAGTTAGCCTTTTTTTTTCCAGAGACAACAAGGAGCAACGAAAGGAAATTATCTTCTGATGCTAGGTAAGTTTCAAGGAGCATCCTTTTAAAATATGTTACAATAGAATTTGAGTACTAAAAACTAATTTTAAAAGTTCAGCCCAAATGCATTCCCTGTGGTAACAATCAGTTTCTGAAAAAATAATTAAGAACCATGAACTGCTGATTCACTGGGTATAAAAACTTGGGTAACATTAAAGGCAGATAACAACGTGAATGAAGGAAAACAAAACAGGGAGAACAAAGACTTTTACTCTTTAGCCTCTTGAAAGAATTTTCTTTGAAAACATTGAGCCTCACAGCAATGATCCCGTTTGATGGCTGTAGTTTAAAAATGGTCCAATTACATTATTAATAAAAATGGCTCTATAAAAGTAATTGAGCATGTCAAAAGACGAGGCTTCAGGAACATCAGGTGATGGGCATGAATCGCACTACTTTAAAATACCCAGAAAGATGCTCAGTATTTTCAAAGGCTCCAAGGCTTGTGTCAGATGCATTGCAGAGAAAGTGCCAGTTCCTTGGTACTTGTGCCAGCA
>NW_010191892.1:45237-67105 GCF_000695765.1 Mesitornis unicolor
TGCTCTCAGGAAAAGAAACTTAAAATACTCTGGGACAAAAATGTTGCCAGAGCAGAAGAAAATGGGGGCTCATCTCAACAGGGCCTGGGAATCACAGCATCATTTGGTTGGAAAAGACCTTGAAGATCATTCAGTCCCATCATAACCTGTCCACTACTGAACCATGTCTCTAAGAACTTTATCTCCCCATCTTTTAAATACCTCCAGGGATGGTGACTCCGTCACTTCCCTGGGCAGCCTGTTCCAGTGTGTCTGATACGCCTTTCAGTGAAGAAATGTGTCCTAATATCCAATCTAAACCTCCCCTGGCACAACTTGAGGCCATTTCCTCTTGTCCTATCTCTTGTTACTTGGGAGAAGAGACCAACACCCACCTCACTACACCCTCCTGATAAAGTCTCCCTTCAGCCTTCTCTTCTCCAGGCTGAACAACCCCAGTTCTCTCAGCCACTTGCCATAGTTCTTGTTCTCCAGACCCCTCACCAGCTTCGTTGCCCCTGCAGCCCAGGCAGGGGGCAGAAACATATTAAGGCATTGGTTTCCCAAAATATCCATTTATTTGCTCATCAAACTAGAGATGGAAGATTTGTTGGGAGTACAGAGGAAGCAGAATTGACCGAGGTTTGATTCATTCCCTCACTGACGCAGATGTGCTCATAACTCAGCCTGCAGGGATGGAGCCGTTTCTACCAGACAGGTAGAGAGGTGAGACTGAAATCTTATAAATTCCACTCCAAATTGTCAGCTCTAAAACAGGGAATGAAAACAGATCACAAAACAAGTCTTTCCTAAAGATCGAATCTCTAACAGCAGCTTGTGAACAACGTGATACATTTTGTTCTTGTGTGCAGTACTATGAAATGGCTATACACATTACTGCAGTCATTTCCTCTGCTATCTTATGATCACCACGGGAATCAAAATCCATTTGGAGGGTTACAGAGAAATGGTGAGGCTCATGCAAACAAGCAAGCACAAGCATTACCATAAATGCCATAAACACAATTACACTTTGGAAGTTAAAGTACTGAATTAAGAATGCTATCTGGCCAGAGAAAGCTGATTAAAGATAATGGAGATAGAAAGGGAGATCAGATCTAATTAGTCCACCAAAAAAGGAAGCAACTCCTCCAATTCTAAGGCTGAATCACCATCAACTTTAGAAAAAATGTTTGCTATTTAAATTTAAACCACTGTATTTAAATTAAATGTAGCTCGCTTAGAATTTAACAGTCATCTTTGGGAAAGGACCACAGGTTATAAGGTACAGAAAAAACCTTACATAACTTGTGACACAGGTCTTTGCATTTCTTTTCTCCATCATACATATCCCATATATTTAATAATCAAATAATAGGCTGGCTTCTCATGGGGTTCATTTCATACAGGTGCTGTATTTTTGAAAGAATGAGAAAATATCTTAGCACCTCTAAGATAGTCCTTAGATAAAAGAATTTTATAAAAAAAAAGAAAATAAAAATAATAACCTTTCTAAAAGAGGTTTAAAAATTGATTGCCTTGAAAAATCAAATCTTTCCTTTTTCAAAAGAAACATGAGCAATGGAGGAAGTTAAAATGGGGAACGGTTTTTAAAAAAATCTCACACTGCAGTTATCTGAAGTATGTAATATCTCAGACTTATCTTAAAATATGAAGCACTATGGCAAACTACAGCATCTTGAGGGGACAATTTTACACAGGAAGCAAACAACAATATACATACATTTCCAGGGATCCTGGGGTACTTCAAAGAGATCAGATGAATGAATCAGGGTTAGTTGGCAAGATCATCAGGACAGAGTTCAGATCAGCATCTCCTGAGCTCCAAGTCAGAGCTGGGTTCCCAAGCCGAGTTATGCAGATTATGGCATATTTGGAAACACAGGCAAATCTACACCTTAAGTGTGCTGAATTTGTGCCTCTGTAAACCCAAGACCTTTTCATAACCACCGAATGAGTTAATAATTCCTCTGGAATTAATTATTGAATTAGTTACTTTACAGAGTCTACTGGCAGCTGTAGGTAACTCTTCAGAATTAAAAAGTAGAAATTACAAAAAAACATTATTCAGAAAAGTTAGTATATGAGACTTGCAGACTCTGACCCCATAAACAAAGTCTCAAATATAACCATTAGAAATAACATTAGAAAAGTCTATGAGGTTATTTATTTTGTTAAATATAATGGTAGAAATAATTGGGAAGCTCCAGCTTCCTCTTGTTGTAGACTCATAAAGAATCTCTCCATACTCTCATGGAAAGACTAGTCAATGCCATTTTCCCAAGGCCAGAATAGCAATTGCAGTGAGATTAGAAAAATAAATTCATTAAAGAAGCCTTTCCATTTTCAAAAGCAGAACTGTTACAATTGTACCTTTCCATTTTCTCAAAAGTTCTGTGCCTTTCCTTAATGTTTTACTGAAGATTCTCGTTTACTGTCAAACACAATTTCTTACTAAGTATATTTTTGGCCAACATGCACATCTGAGACAGTATTTCAAAGACATTTCTGTAAAAAAAATATCATGGGAAGTGTTGCACAGAAAGAAAACAAGTCTAATTTGAATCCAATGAAACAACTTTCAAGTTTTTAAAATATTCACAAAACCTGTTCCTTGTTTTTTAACCAGCCTAAAGAACACCATTTTTAAGGATAACTCTCAGTGACAGCCAATTTAGCAGAAGGTGCACCCAGACCAAAAATTAATAGCATCACACAAACCTTCCCTTTCTATCTCCACTGTCTTTCACTATGTTTCTTCTGGCCATACAGGACTCTTACCAGCTGCCACAGCTGTAGTTGTGTTTGCAGTGAACCTCACAGAGACCCCACTTGTGAAATTTTAACAGGTCCCCAGCTCTGCCAGCTGGGTGTTGGGTTTTTTCCAAACTTCTTGGCTGAAAAGAAAAATTATCTTCACACCTTTATGTTCTTGATGATTAGATATTGTATAAATATCACAAGAGAATCATGACTTAAAAAATCATTCAGACCCACATTCTTATACATAAATAGAGCAGAAGGTCAGATCTAATATGTAAACATACATATGTGTGTATATATATATGCACATACATATATCCCTGGGTACATGGCCTGCACACATAAACAACGGATATGCAATCCAAATGTGAAACTGCAAATGCACATATTGTGTCTTCCATCAATCCTCATCCTTCCATCAACTTAAACAGAAATTAATACTAAGCACTTAACATATTTGATACACACACTGACAGTCTCTAGGATTAACCCTAAATTGGAAGGGGAATATAACAGTCATTACAACTCTCATCAGCAACAGCCTCTTTCCGTCATTTTTAACATCCAAAGTGTAACAAAAAAGAAATAGCCTGAGCCTGGTTTTCTTTCTGTGTGCTACAGATAGTCATCTCTGGCATCAGCACACTGAGTCTGGGCTTCACATTGATTTTCTTTTTTCCTGATGTATACAGTGAAATTGAAGTCCTATGCATTTCTGCTAAATAAGGTTCTGCCTTAGCTAATAGCAAACTATGACAATGGTCTGCAAAGAACTGGGGAAAGGGAAGCAGTCCTTTAAAAACAAATTCGCCAGCAGCAGCTGTGAATTTATAACTGTCAATAAAATTGCTGAGGTTTTTATATGCACATTAACAGCATGCTTCAGTGTAAAATGGGATTCTTAATTCTTTTCACAGAGCATTAAATCATCTTTAAGATTAAAAAAAAAACCCTTGATCAGCTACTGACAGGTCCTCTCCCTATAAAAACCACTCTTCTTCCCATGTTTGTACTTTGCAGACTTCAACATCAAGCTAATTGCAAAAGATTTTTCTCGAAGTAAAATACAAAATGATAGGGTGAGACAACATATGTTGTTCTTCGTTTACGCCAAGCAGGACTCCAGGCCACTAATGTGTTTTCTTGTCACGCCGGTGAGATGTATTTCAAAAGGAAGGTAAGTCACAGTATAAGATGGTGCAGCAAAGGGCTTCAGGTTCCTTCAGCTGCATGGTAAAATGTCTTTGATTTACTACATACTTCATGAGAGGCCACCTGACACCTCATAAAGATGCACTGATTAACTCGTGAAGCAGTTCTCAGCCTTCTGTTAGGGCTCAGGAAACCAGAAATATCTGAGCCTTCTGAGAACAGCACATTGCCAAAATGTTTCTTAGTTCCCAAATCCTAGTGGGCACCAAGGGCACCTTCTTACCCTTCCTTACATCTCATCCTACCCCTCAGAATCATAAATTCATGGAATCATTAATGTTGGAAAAGACCTTTAAGATCACCAGGTCCAACCATCAACCCAACACCACCGTGCCCACTAAACCATGTCCTGAAGCGCCACATCTAAACGTTTTTTGAACATCTCCAGGGATGGTGACTCTACCACTTCCCTGAGCAGCCTGTTCCAATCCTTGACCACTCTTTCAGTAAATAAATATTTCCTAATATCTAACCTAAGACTCCCCTGGCCCAACTTGAGGCCATTTCTTCTCATCCTATCACTTGTTACTTGGGAGAAGAGACCAACACCCACCTCACTACAACCTCCTTTCAGGTAGTTGTAGAGGACGATAAGGTCTCCCCTCAGCCTCCTCTTCTCCAGGCTCAGCCACTCCCCATAATTCTTGTTCTCCAGACAAGCTGTTCACCAGCTTCATTGCCCTTCTCTGGACACGCTCCAGTGCCTCAATGTCCTTCTTGGAGTGAGGAGCCCTATTAGGTGAAATCTGGCCCCTGCGTTTATCTCGTCCCTTGAGAGATTAATAAAACCAACCGACAATCAGAGCATCTCCGATACCTTGTCTACATATCTTCCACTCAGCTTCACTGTCAGCACAAACTAGCTGGGGCACTAGGGCAACACGGGAGCCAGCAGTACCTAACCCATGACTGTTGCTAAAAAAAAATTGACACAGCTAAAAAACTCTGTCATTAGGGCTATGTACTACTTGCAGTTATTTTATATTATTTATTAAATATTTCTACACGATCCTGGGACTTCTTTTCGGTAGGAATTCAGCTGCAACCTGCAGTCTGTTCATCAGAAGTCTATGAAAGGCAAGACTGTGATAGTTTTATGGCACAGCCAACGCTACCAGTATGTATATTCAGTGATCTAACAGTGTTCCAGCCTAAAGACTTCACCTGATTTGGCATCTAGTTACACAATAAGATCAAATAAACATTCCCAAACAGCTCCAGTGGTGACATATCCACCTCCACATGACCGCAGAGTCATCAGTGCATCCACTACTAAATGAAAAACACGAACAGCTCATGCACTGACCCATGAGGACCAGACTGGTGTTGGTGTACATGTGGAGAGTTGGGGTTGGGGTTCCAAAACATGACCCTCGGGCGCTTGGCTTGTACTAGCTCCTCTCCTGCGCAACTCAGCATGCTGGCAGAGCCAACGAGAGATAAAGCAGCACGCGTTCAGCTTCCCAACCTTCCCCAGAGAAAATGACATTTTGAGTGACCCGTTATTATTGAACTGGTTTTTAATGAAATGCTAGTACTGTACACCACTACACAAAGAACATATGTGGCTGCAAGTGATTAATTACACTCTCAAAGAACCTAATAAGAGACTCTCATATTTAAAACACTTTATGGCAACTATTAATTTTTTCTCTCTAATTATCAGAGTAGCAATGAAGTAATGCACCCTTCACCTCAGATTTGCTTATTTTTCTTTTTCCTTCCCTCCATCGCATTGCTTTGTTAATGTTAATTGTTGGTCCTGTACAACAACCAGCCAACAGCCAACTGTACAACTTATTTCCAATTCTTATTTATAAAAGATAAAATATACCAAGGCTGAAATTAAACAAAAAAACTTCAATTTTGACAAAAATAAATATTTTTTTTCAAGAAATGGCTGCTTTAGAAAATTCAGATTATTTTATTTTCACCACATTTCCAAACAGAATTAATTTTAGTATTGAGACTATCTGAGGGGTCTATGTTCAGATGCTGAAAATGCTAAGCAGAAATACATCACCTTTGAGAAGTGATGAGGATCTGTCATTGGATATTGAAGATCAGTGGTAGTGTACATACATAAAAGTACTGAAAATGCAGACCCATGTAGACCAACTTCAGGAAACTACATTATGATACTACACAAAATTAAAATATTATTTTTCACCCTGCTGACCTGTTTGACAAGCACAGACAGTCCTATGTTTTAAATGGATCTCTACACAAAAATCAATGGAATCAGTATTTGAGAACTGGATTTGCTTCTCTATGCTGGACCATGAGCAAGTCTGAAACCAGAGTTACCGACCTTTTGCAGTACCCTAACCCAAAAACACTGGCCAGCAGCAGAACTTCCAGCTCCTAACTGCTGAAAGAATATCGTTCTCACTGATGTAAAGTTTCATATTGATTGAACGTAACAGAAACCCATTTCATCTTTCACTAATTTTAATACACTGCAGAAGACTTCAAGGAACATTGCATCTTGCCATTACCATAGAACAGAGTATTTGTGCAAAGAAATTAAGGAGGCACACACTGAGCTGACCTTTCTGAACACTCCTTTATGGTCAGTCTTACTTAATGCTGTTTTCCAAATCTGAACTATTATCAAACCTTTATTTTATACAGGTCAAAACTGACCAAAGCAGGAACAGAAAAAAAAAACTTTGAGGATACTAATCCATATGTCACTAAATGCATTTATACCTTTCCCGAATGAGAAAAAAGCCAACCACAATCTATGAGTACATATGATTAATATCCATATTATAAAATAAACCCAATTTCAGGAAAAGCCAACTATTTCAGGTACTCTTAAAATTATTTTCAATTTCATAGCAGGTCCACGGTTCTCTGCTTTTAGGTGCTGAAGCTCAGTCGTGACACCTGGCTCAGCAGACGGTTGTGTAGGCATTGCAGAGCTACAGGCTCCGACTTGTCTCCTTAGTTCACACCTGGGGGTGCTGCTGGTCTAAGAGGCCAGTCTGCTCAAGACCAATTATTTGCTCTTCTACCACTTCTGTTGCTGGTAGCTGCAGACAAAGCCCTTAAAATGGCATCTGTATGTCAGGATAAAACTAGATATGCACAGACCCTTTGGTAAATATGTTTGCCTTTGCAAGCCTGACAGGAGGATGCAAGACTCATTTTTTTGTGAAAAATAAATGAAAATAAACAAGGCGAGTTCTGCTGTTTTGTCCCTCCAAACACGACTCGCATGTGAAATAGCATGTTCTCAAGAATAAGGAGTGTAATGATGCTTTATTGCTTGAGAAAGCTTCATGCCCCCAGGGGATCTGTGTCACCATAAGCCATGAGCCAGGCTGGTGGAGCAGGCTTCAGGCTCTAATAGAAGAGGTGGAGCTGAAAAACCTCTGTGACAAAAGATGCTCTTGTTACACGTTGAGATGAATCTGAATCAAAACGTGTTCGCAGTTATAATTTCTTCTAGAACTGGGAAAACTGCCAGTAGGAATAGCATGATTATACTTTCCAGTGCCACTATAATTCCGATTCCTATCAAAGGAGGTTGAAAAAAATTGCCAACTTATTTCATTAGGAAATGTAGTTAATTTACAGGCATGGTAATTTCCCCCCTACAAAATTGTATAATGAGCTTTAAACTCACTAAATAAAGGGTCTCTTCTCTGTGTGATTATGCTTAATTTACACAGGAATTAATGGTGACTGGACCTCCTTTCTGAACAGCTTTAAGAGAGCCGTGTTACAAAAACAACTTCAACAGCTTTGAAAAAAAAACCTATCAGTCAATGGAGTAAAAAATACTTATCTTCATAACAGTGCATACATTTGGTGTCTTCAGAAATACCTTTTACAGGATAAGCACATAACTGTTAAATGAAGTATCAGAATCCACCTATAATGCCAATTTTACATTGAATTACTTGCTTAAACATTATGTTGTTAGAATGTATAGAAAAGGCTAAATAAACAGATGGACAGAATCTACAGGAAAAAATACTTTCACCTTTAAAAATGGCACTTGCTGTATTCAATGCTATCTATTTATAAGGTCTATTTTTATTGTGTGTTTTTACTGGTTAGTCTATGTAAAGAATGGATACTTCAGTTTAAAGATAAGCCTTACCAAATGTAGTCTGACTTTCACATAGTTAAGTAGCATCTAGTAAACCTCAGGATTTCCAAAATCCAGGTTTTTTTGGATGCTTACAGAGAAAATAGATATTAGAAGCCAATCCCAATAGAAGCTTGTTTGTCTCTCTAAAGGTAGTAGATGTGCCACATAAATAGAGAGCATTTGTCCCTAGTAAGTTATAAAATGAAATTAAAATGCTTATTCCAGTTACCAAAAAGCAGTTGACTCTGAGGTTGTGGCAGCAGCAGGAGAAATGCATTTGGAAGTTTTAGTTCAAAAAAAATCCCTTTCTTCCTTTGCAGTGTTGGAAGTCCTAGTGATCTTTTCACTATACCATAGAAGGGAGATTCATAAAACTTCAGGTCTGGAAGGGGCCATTAAATCATGTTTGTCCTCCTTTATCATAACATTTCTGCATATCAACAGATAATGCAGAATCGGTGACATCTGTAAAAGTGATCAACAACATCTAAGCCAAAATATCATGAGTGAGCAACACAGGCCAAGCCCTTGTTATCACAGCAGCTTGATTAACTTATGAGAAATGAAAAGAAAATAATTAAAAGAAATCAAGTCGTAAAAGTGAATCAGTGGTATGCAATCTTTGGGAACCTAGCACATCCATCGGGATTGTGGATCCAGTATTTCCTCCGATCAAAACGGAGAAGCAGCAGCGTTTTTAGCACGTCATTACCATCTGCTGGGCACAAAGGAAAATGCAACTCTGAAACGAGACCGATAAAATGGACACTCAGACAGAAAAAGGGGCTGTCATGTCTACCAGCAAATCCTATAAAGCCATCTTCACTACATCCTTGCCTCCCCTTCTCCCTCCACACACCCATCCTAACACAGACTGAGCTCCCTCTGAAGCCTAGAAAATCACTGGTTTGAAGGTGTGAAAGAGGAACTGGTGGCCAATGAACATCCCACCACCAAGCCATGAATACAGCCTGGGTCTGAAGTCTAAGAGGGGTATGGGAAACTGGAGCCTGAGGCTTCTCTGGCAAGTGACACACACACACTACCTAGTTTCCAGCAGCTCTGATGGAAGGAAACCTTTGGATCATGTTCCTGATGCAAAGTTACAAGGGTTGTTCTGGAGATGTTTTATGCCCTCTCCCTGCACCTGGAAGTCATTTGCATACTTTGGAACCAAATTTAATGCTTAGGCAAGATGGAAGAGAGCTACAAGAGCAAAGAAATTGACTGTGACAATGGTTTTCTCTGATAGAGAGGTCTTGAATTCATCTCACAGGAATCCATCAGTTTGTGGGTGGAAACATCTGCTTCTGAAAGTAACTGCACATCCATATGATGTATGCGTGTGATTAGGTCCAATAGATTCAAAAGTAGCATACGCCTCTTGAATACAAATGTAGTAAAGCACCTGTGAAAACACTTTTTAAATCACAACCATTATTTACTGAACTGACAGAAACCATTTAAAATAAATTAGGTAACAAGCACTAGCAAAGAACACAAAATGAACTTACTAATACCTACAAAATGATGAGGGACAACTTACTGACAATATTGCCACCCAACAAAATTTGGACATCAGGGTAGCTCATATAAACAGTTCAAAGCAGAGAATTAGATTACAAACTAACTTTGCATGACTGCACATAGCTTTTAGTAGCAACTGGATGACACTGGCCACCTCTGGAAGAAAGAGGAGGAGGAGTCCACCTCCAGTCTTCCTCCCTGCCATTCCAGATCAGGCACAATGCAAGCTGAGAGGCCACCAGAGTGGTGGCAGCACCCAGAGGAGGGGTGAGCACCCCTGTGCAGTGCCCATCCTATGCCAGAGAGCCCAAAACTAGTGTTTGTTTGCTTACAGTGCACACTGAGGACTGATCTGAGATTTTACGGAGGTCTGGGAACTGCAGCTCAATCTGATTGGATCTGCTGAGCAACTCCAGAGAAAGAATTTTGCCTCTCCATGTCTCTTCTCCTCACACGCAGAAATGGGGTAATGACAGCAACCTCCTTTGGGTAGCAGTTTGAGATGGTTATTTATAAGAGGAAATCATTACTGCTGCAACTAAATCCTTATGAACTTCATAAGATATGTGAATTATAATGGCCTGGGAGCAATTTTTTAACCCATCTTCAGCATTACTAATTGAAAAAAACCTTTGTTGGACTTTGTTGTGGACTATGAATGTTTTTAACAGTGCACTCATCTTCTCTGCTTCTTTACTCCTATTTTTTCCAGTCAGTTTTTCTCGTTCGCCAGCAGCCTCCCTAACACTGCCAGGCTGCTTTATATTTGTCGCACTAGCAACTTCATGACATCTTCCCTCAGCCTTCAGCAACACTGAACTTCATTCAGTGATTTCATGAGCCGAATCATTACGTTGTTACTCAGATGTGCTCAGCTGGTATACGGAAAGGTGCACAATACCTGCAACCCAGTATCATCAAAAACCATGGCAACCTTATATCATTCTCCAAAGCATTCAGAAGACTAAGACACAGCAACAACAACCCAACACAACCAGACGCTCTGACTTTTCTGGAGATTAATGACCACCTGTAAGGAAAGCGGAGCAAAGGTTTATTTGTCAGCTATTGACCCCAAAAAGTCATTTTTGCTTTGGACTAGTTCTTCAGGGCACACGGAAAAGGCACAGCACGTCAGTACACAGCTCTCCAGAGTGTTCAACTCACGGCACTCACTCTGTGACTGAGGGAAGAGGTTCATGCATCTCTAACGTTAAAGCAAGGATCCTGACTCATCTGTTTAAACACAATTGAGAGCTGGCTTTTTTGAAGGAGGAAATTATAAACGTGCATGAGCGCATTTAAAAACTGGGCAGAAGCAGCCATTTCATAATTCTCAGCTTTGCCACTTCTCACGTACTAACACTCGTCTTCCCAATCTGCAGAATGACACACATTTCTGAGGTGTTTTATCAGTACTAAGCAATATGAAGAGTAAGATCTTATGCACAAACTGTGTTAGTATAAATCATAAAAGTGAACATAGTATCTTTTATCAAAACAAAGACGTTTTAACTCCATGAAGCAGAAGAACCTAAAAGGCATACAGGATCACTGGCTAGGTATACTTTAGCAGGTATTAAAGACAAATAGGAACTGGTCTATAGAGCAAAATTTAGCACCAAGGATCTGCCATCCCTGCTGCTCATACTTCAGACTTTTGTGTTTCTTTGTTTAAACTTCAGACTAGCTCTGCTTTGATGCCTTGTCCTGGAGCTAACTTGCACCTGGAGTGCATTCAAGACTCCCTGAGCACATTTTCCAGTTTAGTTTCACCAAAAAAGCATCAAGCTCATGCACTCCAGGACTGCTGCTCAACCAGAACCAACAAAAGGGGACTGATTGGGAAATTCCCTTCAGAAGAGCACTCCTGGTCTGAATTAAAACAGGAATATAGATGCATTTGTTGAGACACTCATTTTTTGTGGTCCATTAAGTTTTGATAAATGAGTATATCTCAGAAATAACCACAGGGAAGCTCATCACAGGAACAGGATTTGTATTTTTGTTGTAGCTAGAAAAGACAACAACTAAACTCCCCCAGGCCTTTAAGCATATATATGCTGAATCGCTTCCTTCCACAAAAAGCTGAGTGATTTTCAGCCTTAGTTTAATCACAGCTTACCATCTCAGCAGGTGCATCTCCACTGCAACCAGCTTAGCCTCTCTTTCCAAGATCCTGCGATTTTTCTCGTCAAAAGGTATGCCAAATTGCACATGTTAGCTACTCACAGGCCTGGAGCACAGGGCATGGGATGCTGGGCATGACCAGCACACCAGGGACACCAGCATCCCTTACTCACAACCAGCCTGCACTGCTTGGCTGAAGGACGAGGTCCTGCACTCGCACATCTTACAGGTTGCTCTGAATGCAGAGGAGAAGACTCAAGGAGCAGCAGCACTAGGGCCCAGCCAGTCCCTTGCTTTAAGTTGGGTGTAGACATTTTCAGCTTCAAAGTCAAGTTAGCAAAATGCCTGTTGTTTTGAAAGCATTACAGAGTGCACAGAAAAAATAAAAACTTTAAAAACCAGAAATCCCTCTATAAGCTATTAGTATGAATTCAGTCCAACAAACCATTTTGATCACCACTAGGATTGAGCAGCACCTGACTGCTCAGTGACGTTATCTTGGCAATATCAACCCAGCCCGTAGACAAGTACCAAACATCATCAAAGCCAGCACTGAATTTAGCATTAAACTGCAACGTTGTGGAAAGGGCCCACAGACAGGAAAAAGGATGGAAGTCACAAACAGAGGGACATCCTCTTGTACACCCATCTGTGGTCCCTCAGATCTTCCTCCTCTGCAGAGAAATAGCCACTTGTGCTATTCTACAAATGGTGTACGCTCCTCCAACCTGGCAGTTAGGAACTTTAAATAACATCAGATTGAGACCCTTCCACTCTCAGGAAACCAATCGATTTATATCTGCTTAATGCAAGTTTTAACATTTAAACTAGTTAAAACAGAGTTTATTTTAAAAAGGAAATAGTAGGAATCAACAGAAAATGTTAGTCACTTGTTACACTTCAACAAATACTGAACTACAAAATCTCCATTCAATCCCTTCAGTTTACAAGAATAAACTCCCAAGTAGTTATCCTCTGATACGAAAATGAAATTTTAAATTTTTCATTGGAAGAAATTAATGCCTTGTCTTCTTGCTATATAAAATATCCCTTTTGGTCTCACCCCTTTTCCCAAGCTTTTTGGAAAGCCTAGTGAAAGCGAGAGCACACCTTTCATACTTTCAAGATAGCACTTGAATTTTCACCTTACATATTCCAACAAGGCAGCTAGCAAAAAAGTTCTGAGAAGAGTCACAATACATAAATGTATCAGGGTAGCTCATTGAGAACAGAAAATCATCTTTTAGACAGCCACTGTTTTTATTCTTTCTTTCACTGATGAAAAAAACTACAGTAATGAAAGAGTCATAGAATAATGAACGTGACAGTTGCATGTTGAAATGGAGTCACACAGAGCTGAAATGGTATTTTATTATTATTTTAATAAATAGATAATCTAGCTGCTTTACTTAGATAAGACATGAAATGGAATGTGCTGGATCTGGTGTAATTATTTCTATTGACACATCCTGCTTTTGGTTTTTGGTGCTAGATGAGAGTAAATCCCTGCCATCTAAAGCCAATGGGAGATTTAATCTTGACTGCCTATAAAAGGGAGGTACTATACAACTACTCAGACAAAGGAAACGGGACTACTAGTTCCACTGATGTTCAGCATTTTACACATCTTGTTTTAAACCTGACAATACTCTTGAGGAAATGTAAAATCAAATTTCTGACCAGAATTTATATTGTTTCAGAATAAAGAGTACAACAGCAAAACACATACACCAAGGAAAAAAAACAGCGAGGATAAACTGTGCATGAAATGTTATGGTGAAAGGACAGGTGATCATGGCTCCTTCTGGCTGAAACTCCCAGGTAAAAGCAAGAAAAAAAGGCTACCTCTGGAAATATTTTCATAAACTGCATAGTTGTACTCACTAGTCACTTTTCTAGGAACTTTCACACTTGTAAGGCATTGCCTTTGCTGAGATTATTTGCAACAATAACAATAAACATAGTTCAAGATGCAAAAAAAAATTTCTTACATACAAGAAAGTTTTAAAACATTAATTTTATCTCAATCTAAATGACCAGCCTGTGGGAAAAATTGGACAAAATGTATTCAGCACTTCAAGACTAAGGGATATTGCTTTGAAGAGATGCATAATATTTTTCATACATAACCTTGTGATACATTTCAGTCCTTACTTTAACCATAAAACTCATTGTAATTACAGAGGCACAATGGGTATCTTTTTTAATAAGGACTCCATACTTTATCCTATTTTTTTCTGTTTATTACACTGAAAAGAAGTCTCTCATGTTACTATTTCTAATGTATTCATGGAACAGAATTTGAAATGAACCACTATTAAGTCTCCATATTTCTACAATCTTTCTGAAAACACTACCTCAGAAACAATATGCAGAACTGCATGCTACACATTTCTGATACCTTAATATCCTAAGATTTGTTCTTGCAGTATGACCTGCATATGTGATACATTCTGTTTCTGCTGGAAGGTGAAAGAATATGCTAGGAAGTATGCTCAATGTTAGGAAAAACATATTAATAGTAAGTTATGTAAAAAGTATTAAAAAAAATTGCCCAAGTCAATTAGCACCAGGGTTATGTATTTTTTACCTCTGCTGTTCAGAGGTAACCTTTTCAGCCAAAGGGACTGCTAGTGCTTTGAGCTGAGATAGCCACAGCATGGTCGGCAGGTCCATCTAGATTTTCTTAATTCCACACCTAACATGAGGCACTAGAGCTAGGAAAACACTTCTTGAAACCGTTCCCTGAAGATGGACTATGAGCTAAGTCTCTGCCAGGAAAAGCTGTAAGTCCAAAAGCCACCTCCCCACCCCTGACCAGGCAGAACAAAGAAAGAAAAAAAAAAGAAAAAGAATGTAAAGCAATCCATTCATCCCTATTTTTTTCTATCCTGCTCTCAGAAAATTAAACTCTGGAAACACAGCAATGTAACCAGCTTAGCATCCAACAGATAAAATGGGGATGCATCGTGATGATCATGTCTCAAAGGGCAAAAGGAACTCAGGGTTGACCTCTGCAGAGAATATGTAACTCCACATCCAGATTTCGGTCAAAACAGATTTAGCAGACACATCTTATCTCTTTATTAGCCTGTGTTTAAATACGACATCACATTTACCTCATTTTTGTATGTGCATGCACAAACATGCATTAGGAAAATCATTGGGAAGAAAATGATAGTTGACGTAGTGCAATAGTCCTCTGGCAAAACATTTTACAAAAGATGACAGAAAGCAGGCAACACAAGTAATGGAAACCTCTGGAGAAGATGCCATGGGAAAACAAGAAAATATAGTCAAAGAAAATGAGCTAATTAAGGCACTGGCATAACAAACACATTTGAATGACTAGAATTTAGAATAAACATAGACTAAATCATAAACTTACAGGTGTTGTCAAAGTACGGTAAGGATTAAAGAAAATCCTCTGTGATTAAGGATGACTGAGTTGTGTGATCAGTTGAACAGAAATACATGAATTCAAAATAAAAATGCTCCAGGACAAAAAACAGGACTTATGAAGAGAAGAGAAAACGTTAAAAAAGGTAAAAATTTATGTAGTCTGGCAATAACAGTAAATCTTCTACAAAGTTAAAACTATGAGGAAAAGCACAACAACTTTCTCAGAGGATCAAATGCTCAAGCAGCATCTATGTCAAGTGCTGAGAGTCTATCAGTCTTACCATGAGAAAAAAAGTTATGTGTACACTTATTAAATTCCAAAAACTGCAGTGCAAAACTGTAACACCTTTCACAGTATAATAGCTGCCTCTGGAGAGGCTAGGAAACGAACAAACAAAAGAGCTAAAAATGAAAATTCAAATTTTAAAATTTTCTTGGGCAGCAACTGAGTACCATATTAAGACTTTAAACTAATGGGAGGGGTGTATGCTATGAAAAGTGCATTTATGGTAGAACATCTCTGCTCCCATAGATGATGCTGAGCCATTTAATAACCCTGGTGGTGACCCAGGACACATTTTTTCACCATACCCTGCGAGCCATACTCTTTCCACCACAAAGCAAGAAGGATGATGACATTGGCATCTTTTAGCAAGCACATCGAGATCTATCAATTAAACTAGATAGATAAGAACTAAGCATCAACAGCATTTTCAGCAAGCCAAAGACAGGATAAGCAGAAGAATCTAAGAAACATCCTGTAGCAAAAAAAAATTTAAAGGGACGCCAAGGTTTGTGTACTGCATATCTGTGCAAGATTTTCATTTAGTTACAAACCACTTCCAAGATTACTATCACTGAAAGGATTTGAGAGTAAAAGAGAAGCCCGCATTCATTTATTTTGTTTAAGTAAACATTGTTTGCTCAACATCCTTGAAATACTGCCTTGAGTATTTATATTTATTTCTTCCTGCAACAGATGAATAATACTTTGAGGAGAAAAAACTATAAACCCACAGCATCTGCAAAGATTCTGGGCACAGAGCAGCATCTGAAACAAATTTTATTGTATGACTGACTTCCTAGTGTATATATTTTCTTTAAAGAACAAAACATGAGTTTAAATTAGGTCGTTGATAAGTACAAAATATACTTACCGTAAATTGCTGACTAACAGGTGCTAAGTGCTACTTACCTGCAAAATAAATCAAACAGAAGGTTACTTAAAGGCACAATAAACCACATAGGAGAGCGCATATAATTTAGGTAGCTGGGTGGTTAATCATTCCAATTTTTAATACCAGAGTTAGATGGAAGAATGTAGTAAACTCAAGATTTAGTCAAAAAGAAATATAAATTGCAAACTCCAGCTGAATGCTGGGAAGGGCTATGCAAAGCTCAGTCTCAGCAAAAGCACCTCATGACTTGAACTTCACTGTCCCCAAGGTGAGGGTGAGGCAAAGGACTCGCACAAAGCCCTGTTTGCATCTGTCTCATCTCAGATGAGCCTCTGTAATGTGGAAGACAAGCACCAAAAAGGTACAATCTCCAGCACGTTCATTTTCTGGCCAGAATTCACAGGAAGTTTATATTACAAAAAATTCCACAACTTAAATGGTTAAATTCATTAGCAAACTCCACTAAGGCACTGTGCACACTCACAGAGAGTGAGTGTTTGTTGTACCAAATACTGCGGTATTAATCCTTTAAATCACAAAATGTGTGTGAAGATGTCACAAAGCTTTTGATTATATATACAGTCCACAAATGCACCAAATTAACATTTTTACAATATGTACACAATGTCAAAATCCTAAATTCATAAACCCACCCTGTAGTCCTGGCAGCTTCCATAACAAAGAGTGACAAGTGAAACAGTATATAGTTTAGAAATACTATCTATCACAATCCACCATGGTAATGGCGTCTTTTGCTTTCAAGATTTAATAGAGAATATGAAAAAACCAACAACTGAATAAAAAAAGTTGTCAAAAATAAAAGATATATTTTGGGAAGAAAAATAAATAAAAATTACAGGGATGAAGACAGAATCTGCAGTGCAGCCTTAGAAATGGCAAGACATTTCCCCTGATAATTTTGCCGTTGATTATGTTGGAATTCTTGTTCAATGCATTTCCTCTCGGCTCAAAATTTGAAACATGCCTCATGAGCAGTCTAAATAAATCCAGAAAAGGCCCATAAGTATGTTCTTCTTTAAAGCCAAGCTGGATAATCAGTCACGATTAAAGGTACAGAAGAATGACAATCTTTAGATTTCTGGCTATAAGCACAACAGTTATTTTTCATATCTAGAACTCCCCTGGAGGAGATTAATGCAATACACTATTCACAACATTATGACACACTATAATTATCTCCATGGATGCCAGAAACAATTTTGACCACTATGATAGACTGGGTACTATCCAAAAGAAACAAAACCAGTATAGATTTTAAAATACATGTGTACAAGTGCACTATACTTTGATCACACTGACAAGAACTTGAAGGAAGCCAAGGACAGCTGGGCCTGGGGAAAGGATGAGGCCAATTTAATCTTTCAGATTGACAGCTCTGTTTGGGACAAGGAAAGCTGAACGGATGTTATTCAGCAAGGGAAAATCACTGCAGAAGAAGAGAAGCTGTAGGAGTAATATATTAAAAATAAATATGGAACTCAAGGGCATGTTTAATGAAAAGCAAGCCAAATGCTTTGCTAAAAATTGCGGCCTTTGTACTCTTTTGAAACTACTACATGCTAAAAACGTGGCCTTTGTACTCTTTTGACACTATTACCATCATTTTTTTTTCTCCCCTTGAGCTAAGTCCCTCAGCAGACACTAAAATAGTTGTTAACGGCAATTAGTATTCAGAAACAGATTTTACCACAAGAAATATAAATGAGCACTGAGGAGCTCAGCCTTGCTGCTCTGGAAAAATCTCTGCACTCAACACCAGCCAAGGCCCAACATCTTCCCAAGGCCTTGCCCCTGCCGTGGCGCCAGGGCCCACACGATCCTGGTGCCCACTCCTGCATGGGTGTGCCCCTGGGGAAGGCCAAGAAAGGTGCCTCCAAGTGAGGGTGAAGACTCTGGGTGGCACAGACACTCTGGTCTGCAGTCCTCATCACAGGGAGTGATGAGCACTGCTGAGTCTTTGGGAAATGAAAAATTTCAAATTGCAAACCAGTTAGAGGGAAGGAAAAGCTGGTAAGAAAAGCTTTTCCAATTGAAATGAACTCTGGAAACAACTGCAATTTCCCAGAAGATCCAGCTCAGGTGTTGGCAGAAGGCCATTACTTACATGCTATTTGTAAATAATTCTGCCCCAGTGTGCACCACTTTAAGGAAGACTCAAGACTTTTCAAATCTTATGTGTCTCCTCCAACAGAAGGCTGACTGGCAGTTCTGCATCTGCTCCTACTCAATACAATCAAGTAGACTTGACTTGGCTTTACAAACTTCCCAGACCTACCTTTTCATAGTACCTCACATCCTGTTCTTCCCCCCTGCACACTGGACACGTTCTGCTTCAAGCCGGCCACAGAAACAAGGCCAGGATTTGTCCTCGAGAATTTCTTCATCCAAATATTTGATTTATGCAACAGTTGCTACCTTCATACAACTACAGTAAAAAGGCACCAACAGTGCAATCTGATGCCATGCCCCTGAGGATCACTTAAGTGACTTGAATCCTACCACACACATCTCCCTCGAGGAAGCAGAAATATAATACTCTCAATGATTTATAGAGAGCTGCTGAAAACCTTTTGCCAACCTCAGGAAATCACCAAAAGTTATATTTTTACTGGGTTTAGAAAGAGGGGGAAACAACACAGAGACTGTAGGTGTTCTTCTCAGTTTACTTTTTGAGGCCATTAATTTATCGAATGGCTAGCTCGTTGTATGAGCATCTGACATAGCTGAATGAGGCTACAAGGTGTAAGGATGTGCTTTTGGTTAACAGGCTATAATGCATTTGTCACCTGCAAGAAATGAGAGTGTTTCCCTTAGTTTTGAACAGGCACAGCCAATTCACACTGTTACAGATTTCTAAACTCACAGTGGAGGGTCTCCAGCTTCCATGTTTTTATATATAGATGTTAGTCACATTAACAATGTCAATGTTCACAGAGGAAAAAAGGAAAAGAGACACTTTTGTTTGCACAATAACATATATCTGCAGAAAAGCTTTCCCTATAAAGGGTAAGGAGCATGCTTGTATCTCTCCTTCAAAAACTCCCACTGTTCTTCTACTGTAATCCCAACAGAAATCTGCAACATTTGGGCTTTAGCAAAAATCTCTTATTAAAACTAACACCCTCCTTTGAGTCCAGAACAGACTCCATAAGCTGGTTTCTCCCACCTATGCCTAGACAGAAGAATGTATTCCTTTGGACAACAGTTATAAATACTTTGAGGTTAAATTCTGGTTTAGTATATATTCCTGTAATGTATATATGTTATTCATCTGATAGGATATCAGAGATACACCCCCCATATATGCTATAACTGATCTGCTTGGCTATATCTAATTTAAATACACATTCATAAAAGTTATTGCCTAAAAAGTTCACTTTTTAGTGGAACATAGTGTTCCAGCTTTTAAAGGTATTTAAGATGCATCTAACTTCAAATATGTTACACACTGTGGCCTAATCAAAATCGTATGGAAATCAAACTTTCACTGACTTTTAAATCACATTTGGATCAAGTTTTTGGTGCTTAAAGCAAGCATTTTTTTCAGCATATTTCATTGCACTCAGAAACATTTAAATCAGTTCTGGAACTCTCACTTAAATGTAATTTTCCACAAATAATAATAAACATTTCAAAATTTAAGCAGTCCCTAAAAAAATAACAACAACATCAATGAACTTGCATCTGCTAAATTAGTTTTTCAGTATGAGTCAGAGCTTTATTTATTATCAAAGAACAACAAACACATTGTTCTCTCCATCCATAAAGAGCAAACAGCAGCTGTTACCCAGGTACTGGCAACGGCTAAAAAGGATGATATCAAACCTAGTGACTTTCATGATCAATAGTATTAAAAATAAAAAATTCTTTGTAAATTAAACGTAGATCTCAGTGTATTCTCATGTCACCTGAACACTCACCATAACAATGCACTTCAGTTCTTTTCTAAAAATCCCCACACCTCGTTAAGTTATGTGCCAAAATCCTAGGATTTACTCAAGCAAATAATGAACTAAGTTTTGCTGGACCAAGGACTGTAGATGTGAGCTCAGACGCAGAAGGGAACCTGGACAGGGAAATTCCTCCTGCCAATAGATCTTTAAGTAAGACCACAATTTCTGTTACAGGTCTGACTTAATCTGAGTAAGTTCTCACGTTTATTGTGTCATTTATTTCTGAAGATACAAATTCAGCTGATGAGCTTTATAAAGTCTGCATCTTTTCCCTATAAACAAGTTCTCCTCCTTCCCATTGAAAGTCACCAGTGCCAAGATGAAAGCAGTGACATGAAAGCTGCAGCACGGTTGATCACCTTGCTTTCAGCTTTTCCCAATGTGGCAATGCAACAGCTCCACATTTCATTTTCAAAAACACTCCTTTCTCCAAACATCAAACACTTGTTCATGTTACCAGCACAAAATCTATTTGGAAACAGCTACAATAATAGCTGTGATCATATGCGCAATTACAGTACAAGAAAATGATGAAAGTTCTGTTCCAGAAGCTGGCAAATTTGTATGGATTTATTCAATATATGTTTTGGATAAAGTAATTCATTCCAACAAATAATTTCAGAAGCTCAGTGGTCAGTGGGGTTGAAAGTCTGTGCTTGTGCTAAAAGGTGACATTTGAAATGCAGCAAATATGCCATTATTTTTAGCTTTGCACATTAATAAAAGCTCTCACTGACACAAAATACAATAATGCTGAGCTTTGCTGGGCAAAACTTGATCTAAACCAAAACAATGGGAGCTCATACAACCCAGTCTGCAGTTCCATTAATTCAGTGTAAATACTCCTGTGGATCAATCTAGCGCAAAGATTTTTTTATCTAAAAACTTAAAGACACTGCAGTCACTGTCAGTGACTGACCTTGATGCAAACACCACTTGATTATCTGTCAGACATCTCCTTCTTGAGCAGGCAGCTTCTGTTTCTTTTTTAGCAGCATATGCCTATCCAAACCACTGTTTATTCCATCTCTCACCAGCACTGTTGTTTTCTACTGTCTGCTTTTGATTTTTTAATACTGGAAAATAAACTATTCTATTGATAATCTCCTTAATGCTTTCCTCTTTCCTCTCTCTTAAATATCCATTAATATTTCCATGTTTCTCCTTAATTTGAACTCCCATGTCATTCATTGCCTCTCATCTATTTGTTTATTGGTATTTCTGCATTCTGTCTAAGCCCACTCATTGTCACTCCTGAAACTTTCAGCAGTAACCTGTTATTTTATGCTGAAATATCTTTCTGTTTCACCAGTGCCCTCACATTACTCTATTCTGTTTATGGTCACAAAATACATCACAGTTTTCAGATGAAATATGAAATACAGAAATCCTGCAACTCAGAACTTCAAATCATGACTTCACAGTCACAAATACTAGAACTGGTTCTCAGCTGGAGTGCACTTTACTTTAGTTTGCTTCAGAACCGGGCTGTCCAAAACAAAGCTGGATTAACAAGCAAAGCTCAACTTTCAGTTATGTGATTCAGCTTCATTTCTGTTTCACAACTTTTTACAACC
>NW_010191892.1:67136-75693 GCF_000695765.1 Mesitornis unicolor
GGCTGCTCCAAGGCTTCACTGCTTTTATGTTTAAAACCTTTTTCTAATTAACAGTCTTCTTCTATCCCTTCCTATTTATACCTATTAGTGCTAATGAACATACAGAGAGCAGTAAGATGCCTTTCAAAGTCTTCATTTGACTTGTCTGAATAAATCAAACTCTCCTACTCCTCCGTATTCCCCATAATCAATCATTTTCATAGCCTCGCTTTGTACCTGCTCCGTTTTGATTTCATCCATCTCTCACAGGACTTGAGCTACATTTAAAAACCATCCCTGGAAACTCCTGAGCTGATAAATTTCAAGAGTATATTTGCCTTTTTTTGGCAGCATGTCACTAGTAGTTGGTGTTGGTGGTCCATGGTGCATGGCCAAGCAGCACACACCAGTACATGCTGCTTTGAATAGGGTGTTGTATCAGATGACCCCCTGGATGGCCCTTTCAACCTAAATTATCCTTGGGTTCTTTTACTTTAGTGACGTGATCAGCCAGTTTCTTCTGACTGATGACCAGTTGTTATCATTACACATAAGTTACTGTTTACACTTATTTTGTAAGATTTAAACCAGTGTCACAATTTCATTTTATCCTTGTCTTTCCTGACTCTGACACAAAGCTGTGTTTTCCACTTGCTGTATGCTTTTTGTCAACTTCTAAAGGTCTGTCCTGGAGGTGGTTATTCCTCCATGTAGATCTGGAGTCTTTCAACTTTCTTCCCAAGCAAGACAAGAAGAATTCATGTTTTTCTACAGATTTTGCACATTTGACCTATGGAATTCCAGCCCAGTCCTATATTCAACTCTTGAGCTCATTGTTGTATTTATCGGCATGGATGAGACTCCTTGAAGCTTATGTTTTCAAAGTTAGAAGATAAAACAAATTACAGACCTACTTTTGTCCGCCTAATTATTCAATTTAAGTAGCATTACAGTGCTAAGTCCAATCTAAAAGAGCACAATCCTCTGCTGGCACAGGGGCTATTAAGTAAAGAAATCTCTTATATACAGGAATAATTGGGTTCAACCGTCAGTCTCCAATATATATTTAACAAGTAATATGGCATGACTGTTGTGCATGGCATTGTGTGGCTGTGAATCGGAGTCATAACCCAGGAATATAAAATTACTTATTCATTTTGCAGTATTTATGATGCAATGTATGAACACAGGTGCTTGCAGAACAATGATGAATGATGAGCCAGACATCTGCACTGAATAACGTAAATAATTAAACTCCTCTTTGCTCTTCAGAAGTGCTGAGGATCTACACCTTTAAGCTGCAAATGCTCAACTCCATCAGCTGTCAGGTGCGTATCTCCCCTCAACAAACTGCAGGATAGAGGCTTGAATTATTTCTGCTCAATTCATCACATTTTAGCCAGCGTGGAAGTCTGTAGTCCACCAACTGCATAATAAAATTAACACACAAACACACCTTTCACCTTAACTTTTCAGGCCAGGAAGCTACCCTCCCTGAAGGCAAATAAGCCTGCTCTTGCTATGGAGTAAATAAATCCTCTGGTTTCCCAGTATGCCACCAGTTTGGCTACAAAGGCCATTCCCTGAGTGCAGGTGGGTATCAGAAGATACCCCCAATAAAGATTACTTCAGCTTGTAATGAGTGCTATGGGAGTCCCAGTTAGCACTGGCTGGTAAGAGGCAAAACATCTGGTGTCTGCGTCTCAGTATGCTGAAATCCTAAACTGACTCGAGCACTTCAGTACTTCGTTTGACTTCATTCTCATCTGCGGATTTCACTTGCTCCTGGCTCTTGCAAGTCCTGAGAGAGTACGCTTCTTAAAATCTGAAATACAGCTGTTTGAAATCATGCTGCCAAAACAGAAGTACGTACCTTTGACTCAGAGCAAAAGGATAATTAGCATTTTAAAAGTAAAACAATGAGAAAGGCAGTGTTTTCCTGCTGACAAGTCAATGTAGCGGACATGCACTTTGGAAGTGCAGGTGGGCTTTTATTCCTGCCAGTGAAGTGCCAGTGTTAATTCCAGATGTGGGGAAATCAACAGCCCCAAATAAAAAGAAAAGGGGGGTGGGGACTTGCAATGATCCAGCAAAGAGGAAACCTGGAACAAACTGGCACCATCTAGAAAGTTGAGAGAGAGCCAGACGAATTACAGCCCCAGCTCTTTGGAGCCCTGTCTGAAATCAAAGCTGCTCCCCACTTCGGTGAGAACTGCAAGGAAAAGGATGAATGGTGAGGGCAGATGACGAGTGGAGCCTTCATTGCGCATGCAAAAGGGTACAAATTACAGTCCCTTGAGCACACAGCAGCGAAGGAAGGTTCACAATGCCTTATTATATTAAACCATGTTATGAAAATGACTGTTTACATTGGTTCATCAGTGTTTGTACAAGGCTGTGAACATGCAAAGTGGTTAAGTATCAGCACAGACATCAGCATGGTCTCTCAACATTGTCGTGTTCATGAGTGTAGTAACAAAAGAAAATATACTTTTATCATAACAGTTATTGCCCATGAAATGTGATGTTTAGTCTATTGTCTCTCTACATCATTTCTGACCATTGAAACTAAGTCAGAAATGGATATCATCAGTAGATATTGTTATCCTGAGCAATTTTTTCTTCCAAAATGTGTATGCTCAACAATGAATTGACAAATTCAGCCCACTAAACTAGCATATCTGGCACTGCAAGGCTACATAGGTGCTGTGTTGTTAACATACCTTCAGTGAGATTTGGTACAATGCATTACACTGTACTGCCTGGTGAAAGGGAAGTTATTTTTCAGTTTTCTACTTTTTCTTTTAATTTTTTAATTCTGCCATAACTGTAGCAGGTCTCAAATTAACACCAGGTATTAGAAGGAAGTGCCAAGATCTATTGCCTAAAGCAAGTACCCTAATAACTCAGAAAATCAGATTTTTTTGAACACTAGCTAGAGCAACAAACACTATAAACAGAAGAAATACATACACTGAGCTTAGCTGGATCAAAGACTGAGAGCAAGGAGAAAAGCAAATAAGTCTCTTCCCCCAACCTCCATGCCCTTGCAGGTCCTTTTCTCCAGCCAGGCTCTCGGCTGAGCAATATCTGCTCATTTCCTGGATCAAAGCAAACTCTACAAAGTCTTTCTTTATGCACTTTCATCAGACTCCATTTGTCATCCAAAAAGGTCGGCTGTGTCTCTCCGCCTCTTCCAGCCGTGGTCTGGCCACAGAGGCAGCGCTCTCCATGTGCACTTATCAGCCCTGCTCCACCAGCCTCTCCTCAATAGGGTTTCTTCTATGGTGCTCAGGGAAAGGGCAGCCTGTCCTGCACCCCAAAAGCATCCACTGAAAGGGGTATGCAGGGGCCAGGGCAGGCTTCCTCTCTGCTTCTCAGCTACAGCCTTTTAAAGGACCACATGGTCTGCAGCAGGAAGGAAACTGTTAAGCTTCATGCAGGTTAATAACAAAAACCCTCAAAGACTGGTGTTGGGATCAATCTCACTTAATACTAGTCTTAATGACATTGGCACAAAAGTATAAAAGCAAACAAATAAATTTCCTGAGGCCTAAATGCCTGGAGGCCTTGACAATACAAGGAGGATTGGGGGCTCACACAGCAAGAGCTGGATTATCTGGAGGGGTAATAGAAATGGGATGAAATTTAATAGCAGTGTGCAAGGTCAGAAGCTTTGGAACTAATAACAAGACTTTCTGCTATAAACCACAAGGTTGTCAGTTAGAGGAGCTATGTAGGGAGAAGAGTATTTGTAGAGTATGGGATGTCTGCAAATCATCATCGATGAAAAGAGTAAACCCATCAGGTGATGTATCCTCAGAAGAGCAAGGGAAGATTAATTCCCATAGTAAAGGCGCCTGTGAGAACTCCTCTGCTGAAATACTATGTACTATGCCAGCCATCTTCCAGGAAGAGTGCTTCCTACCAGAACAGGCCCAGAAATAGGCTTCAAAATTGTCAAGATAACATTCTGATGCAACAGGACAAACAACCTCACCTTTTAACCTAGCAAGACTAGGACAGGAAGGATAGCATTGCTGTCTGGTCATTTACCAGACAAATTAAAAACTCCAAAGAGGGTCTTAAGCTAAAAGACACACAGGAATAAATTGTAGAAGAAAATATGAAGAAACATATCTAGCAGCAAAGTTCTGGAAGTGTCTGCCCATCAGAGTCCCATTTCTTTAGGTGGGGTTTGAAAAGTTCACAGAAAGGTGAAGGTCAGGGGAGTAAACTTGATGAAACAGAACTGGATTTACATAGGAAAACTACTACATATACACTACATATTAGCATCACGTTGATATCCAGCATTTTTCTCTGTTTTTCTCTGCAGCAAGCATCCACTAAATGTATTTATTTATTTAGCGTTTCTGAATAGCAGCAGCAATGTTTTTTTCTCCCGCTCCATTTCTTGCGAAACTGCCGATAGCTTTTTGTTTTTTGCAGTGACGCTGTCATGGTGCCCATCTCACACACCTGACGGAACGCCTGACAGCTTGTCTGCCGCTGTGCCCCACACAGGCTCCCTGCCACACAACAAAGTAGGATGTGCTCACTGCTCCTGCTGCCTCCTCTCAGTCCACTGTTCTTATTTTAGTAATTTCCAAGCCAGTATGGTGTATCTCTTTGATTCTCTGCTGTCTGTCACACTACCCTAGCCTACAAATAAAGCAATTTCTTTCGTTTGCACTGCTGCCTCCAACTAGATGCTGTTGCAGACACATCCCTTCCCATTAAACACTACTACTTGTTGTCGAGCAACCCTGTCCTCAGCCCTGCACCACAACAACTGCTGAAGGATTATCACTCAAAGTCAGAGAGAAAACTCATGCAAAATAGAAACCAGGCTGTGAAAAAACCTCAACCCTGTGAAAGACAAAGTCAGCAACAAGAAAAGGAGGCTTGACAAAATGTATAAATAAGGCGGCAGCAAGTTTTTTGAGGAAAGAGTTAAAGCAAATAAGGAAAAACCAGAGTAGATGAGAAGAACATTCCCCATCTCAACCTCTAAAAGCACCAGAGAGACACACAGCTCCTCAGAGATATGCCCATGCTTCAAAGTTATTTCAGGAAGCTAGAAACAACTCATCAGTGGTGCTAAAGAAAGTGGAAATTTATTCTGTGTTTTCCTTGACAAACCCATGCGCTACAGAAACAGCTGCCAGAAAAGGACAGCCAAGAGCTCAGAGTGCCAGCTTGGACAGTTAGTAGAAAGAGCAGGAAAACAGTTAAATTAAACAGGCAGAAATTGAAAGCCTTCCCTCAGAGGGAAGCAATCCTCAGTCCCCAGCTCATCAAATAGCAAAGGCATTTCTCAAGAGAGCTCTTTGCTGTTGAAAATTTTAATTTAATCAGATTAGGTTTGGTAAACATTTAAACAGAGAAAACAAAACCGTTCTCATTTTTTTGGACAATACTAAACCTGAAATGTTTCTATGCCTCTAAACCAAAATATCATTGAATGCTAATTTTGCCAGACTTTGCCTTAAACTAGACTGACAGAAAATTTCAAAATGTCCATCTGTCCCAGGGAATGAAAATTCCATTTTCCAAACAGCTCTCTCAGGTATCACTGACAAAATTGGACTTTGGATTGCCCCCACACCTACATTTTCTTTAAGTGGGCTCACAGCATTTCTGTCTTTCACCAAGGAAACGAATGCATTCATTATATAACTAACAGCAGCCGCTGACCCCTTCTGCTGCACCTTACCAGAGCAGCTTTATTTTGCAGTTTGGAAACACATGGTCCCTTCTTAAATGTTTCGTGCTGTCTGCTAAGCCTTGAATGTAAACGAACAAAAAGACATTTGCAGAACACGTCCCACAGGCAGGACACCATTTCCTCCCAATACTATTACCTAGCCTATTACCTAGCCTTCCTTCCACTTTTCTAACAGCATCAGACTCAAAGCTGAATCTAATTTCTAATTAAAACAACCAAAGGTTCAATTTCTCTTGTTCCCTCTTATAAAGCAGCAAAGGTCTTTCTCACCTGCGCTAGTAGAACCACTTAAAAATTCCAAAGGCCTTAAAAATTTCAATACAAACAAGCTCCAAAAACAGTTCAAGAGAAACAATTTGCCAATTTCTTTAAGGTTTCCATGTTAAAATCAGTCTTTCATAATGAGTGCACATTAGAAAACTAAAATTGTTGCCAACATGAACACTACACTTAGATCACAATATGAATTAATGAGCTTGCTTTTCACCTTCATCTCCCCCTTCTTCAACACTCTCCTCCCCCTCTCAAATAAATGAGTCGTGTTCCTAACAAAGTACTTGAAAGGAAGGCTGGGAAATTTAATAATAAA
This sequence comes from Mesitornis unicolor, assembly GCF_000695765.1. Classification (NCBI taxonomy): domain Eukaryota; kingdom Metazoa; phylum Chordata; class Aves; order Mesitornithiformes; family Mesitornithidae; genus Mesitornis; species Mesitornis unicolor. Next base: position 73,436 of record NW_010191892.1, read on the forward strand.
ACGCTCTCTGAAATTAAGTTTCTGGCAGTGCTTTAAAAAAGAAAATGTTATTACTTGGTCCTTTGCTTTTCCCCAAAGCAAATTTCAGTCCTTTGAGGACAGCACAAATATAAAGCAGATAATTTACAAACCTTTTATTCGGCAATTTGCCTGGTCCAAATAAGCAACTATATGAGGAATAGCCAACTGAGTATTTTAAAGATCCTAACATAGGAAGAGAAGCCCCATATTGCAGAAGAAGAAAGTCTCTGTCTAAACTATCAAATACTGGACTTTCAGTAGGAAGCAAATTGTTGAACATGTTAATTTTCACAGGAGATAGAAGGGAGCATTAAGAACTGAAAACCCAATGATTATTGTTGGAGTTCTTATCATATAATAAGTTTCCTAATCTCAGCTCTTTTGTATTTGCTGTACTAAAGACGACAAAGAGGAGAATACCAAGAGTTTGCCTTGGTCTATTCAAGTCCAGAACCACCAATGAGCAGTTATTTGGTGAAACGAACCTAGAGTTTTTCCTCTGCTCAGGTCTTATCAAAGAGAGTTACCAAGATACACTTGACAATTTAGAAGACTAAAAAATGCTGATTAAATTGTGAAAACTTAATCAGGAAAACAAAAGCAAGGCTAATTCTCTAAATTTTGTAACAGCTACAGTGTCAGACTGCTTTTTACAGAGCTCTCAGAGAACAATGTATGAAAATCAGACTCCATTGAGTTTTTGAGGTATTCCCCTGTTGCATCCACTAGATCAGGGCTGTGCTATAATGCAATACATAATTCTGTAGAATTATTTATCAAGTGACCTACAGGCTAGAATTTCATGTCCTCTCTTGTAGTTAATAGTCATACCATTTTGCATCATCATAAATGTGTATAATTTTGCAAGAGTCACACTTTATTCCTTAATCACTTCCAGTGACTATTTTGGACTACTTACTACTCACTGCCAAAAACAAAACTGATTTTGTGCTCTGTCACTCTACACTTCACATGCCTCAGACAGTTTGTTCCACTAGCCAAGTCAAAAGAAATAAAAGGCTGAAGTGTATGGAAAAGCATCTTCCTGTGTAAAAATACTAGGTTTTTTAAGCTGGTTTGTTTTGAATACTAGTGTAAAATACCATTGCAGGAAGAAAGACTTTTTATTTTGGATTACTTTTTTACTCAGGGTGCATTGGTCACCTGAGACATGCCCACTCGTCTTTCCAGAAACTGCCATTTGAAGCCATGTACATACGTTGAATTCAGTATTTGCATTATATCACATCCTCCTCCTTTCCCTTTATCATAACCATTTTCCTTCTTCTAAAATATAGCATGATACTTCAGAAAAAGACATCAGAAAATATGTATTCACAAAGCCTAAAAACAAACCCCAAACCAAAAGCCCACTTGGAGACAGGACCCCCAGTTCAGAGTCATTCGGCACTTGAGGTTTGGCTCCTGACAGCCTACGTCAAATGGATCCAGAAAGACCTGAAATATTTCAACATCCTTTGACTAGGGTGAAAATCATGTAAACACATGTTCTGGTTTGATGAGTGAAACAGAACTGCCTTTAGTCAAAAGAGCACACACCTTGCACACACCTGTAGCAATCTTCCTGTGTCAGGTTCAAGGTCCACAAGCTTTGCTGAACTTGTCTATTCCTACCTTTTACCCTGAAAAGGCTCCCCAGTCGTCAATCCAACAACTTCAACAAGCAATGAGCTTCATTTCAACCAGAAGCTGAGAAACGGTATGTCAGCTCAACTTTGTATGCAATCCAGTCAGATAACATGTTCAAACTACAAAGCCTCATGTGGACCATGCATAAATGGATGCAAGCAGGTGACTGTGTGAGCTGAACTTCAAGTACAGGATTATCCTTCTTTGTAAAAAATTAATTCCACCAAATCAAACCAATGACTTCTATATCAAAAGGCAGTAGGTGATTCCTCTGAGCTTTAAAACCCTTCGGGTTTTTCTGTCAGTAGTAGCTTTTATGAGACTGAAGGATGGTTGTAGGATGTATAAAAAGTTAGTGACACCCTAACTTCTGTCACACTGTGAAAGGTTGGCTACAAGCTTTTTAACCATACTATAATTTCTAGCAGGAACATGCAAACAACATATAGCATAGCATTTACTACAAGTAAAAATTCAACCCCTTTCCAGCAGCGTTGCATAGTGCAGTCAGCAAGTCACCTCTAGCCTGTATAAACCTCTATATGTGGTTCCCAACAGAATTCATCAACAACAGCAGTCTTCAGCAG